>NC_069509.1:141887043-142187043 GCF_027579735.1 Bombina bombina | reverse complement strand
GCGTTTCGGAAAGGATTCCGTAGTCACAGCCTGATGTGATGACCCACACACCTGTTTTAAAAACCCCATGGGCTAATACAATTGGATAAAACAAGAAACAACACCCATAGACTCTATCCAATAGAATACAAGATTCTTATATCATTCAACAATTGTTTACATCGATGTTGCCAGCACTTAAGTGATGTTATATATATATATATAGAAACGAAAAATACACATAAAATATATATACAAGTAGAACATATATGCAAGCAAGATGAAATACTTAACCCAATAGGTAACGGTATAGCATACAAGATATAGGTATCACAAATGTGGAGATACAACGTTATAAGAGGGCTTAATATACACACTATTGGTCAAAAAAAGATTGAAAACCGTATAACACAGCACACATTGGCAACAGTATATGCATAGTCATAAAAACTAAATCTATTAAATGTAGGATTAAATAAAATAAATCCACAAATAGGGTACAAAATGTAATAGAAACAGCCTAATATACCTAACCCATAGATATTCTATTGGGGGTAAATAGTATGTAAAGTACACTATCTCGGAGACTATGTGTAGAATATAAACTCCCTTCAGTGAAAATAGATACACACATTAGTAGATACACATCATGTGTATAGTGGAAGTAGAGTGAAAAGACTATTGACAGGGGTATGTATATCACAAAGCCCATCAAAATTATATTATACGGCTGGTAACAATATGATCTTAAAGTGTATTAAAGAAGATGCAAAAAACAGCATCATAACTTATATGTAACACATATTGTTAGAAGGTTAGTCTACTTCCAATGATTGATGATATAAAATCTGGAGTTTAGACCTTTAGGTAGTCTACTATCAAGGGTAAATATCCAATATGCTTCCCTTCTAGCCAATATTGTGTCAATGTCACCACCCCTTGTAGGCCTGATAATCTTTTCTACAGCACACCATGAAAAGTATCTTAGATCATTGTTGTGAAAAGTACCAAAATGTTGTACTATTGGATTACTGGCCCTGTTAGTTTTAAAGGATGACATGTGTTCCCGTATACGTGTATTAAGGTCCCTTGAGGTGAGCCCCACATATTGAAGCTTGCAAAGTGAGCATTCGATAAGGTAAATGGCATATTCCGTGGTACAGTTCATACAAGCACTAATATCATATACTTTATTGGTGACCCTACTAGAGAAATTTCTTGTCACATTGACATACTCACAGGGTTTACACTTGCGCCGACCACATTTGAACATGCCAATATGCCTTAGCCATGAAGATTGGCTATCTTTTTTGCTTTTCAATAGTGTAGGGGCCAACAGATTACCCAATGTTGGACTTCTCCTGTAGGAGCATCTGAGGCCATTCTTAACTGTATTAACTAGTTTATCGTCAGCAGAAAGAAGGGAAAAGTGCTTGCGGACAATCTTACATATATCATGATATTGAATGCTGTGATTAGTTACAAAAGTAACTCCCTTAAATTCTTTATTTTTAGCGGTCTTCATTTTCAGAAGATCTTTTCTTTCTATGGTACTGACTGCTGATTTGGCCCTATTCACTATTGCTCTAGGATACTTCCTTTCTAGAAGCCTATTTTCTAAGTTAACAGACTCCTGTTTGAAATTCTGATAGCTAGTACAGTTTCTCCTTAGCCTAGTGAACTCTCCTTTGGCAATAGCATAGGGAACATGTTTGGGGTGGCAACTAGTGCCTTGGAGGAGTGAATTCCCTGATATGGGTTTCCTGAAAACAGTGGATTTGATTTTACCATCAGGATTTCCCCGCAGGGTAATGTCTAGATAATTAATAGTGTATGGATTGTGTTTACTAGTAAATTTCAAATTTAGATCATTGCAGTGTAAATACTCTAAGAAGGGAGAAATGGTTTCCTGACCACCTATCCAAATAAAAATAAGATCATCTCTATACCTCTGATATAGAGATATATGTGATCTATAAGGGTTATTATCTCCAAAGATGTGGTAAAATTGCCACCACCCTAGGAATAAATTTGCATAGGATGGGGCAAACTTCGCCCCCATGGCGGTACCACATCTCTGGAGATAATAACTGTCCTCAAATTTGAAAAAATTGTGTGTTAATAAAAAAGTGAGTACTTTAAGAATGTAATTCTTAAGGCAATGATCATAATCAGTGAAATTATCCAGAAAAAAAGTCACTGCTTCCACTCCCTTCAAATGAGGGATACTGGAATACAGGGAGACAACATCTATTGTCAGCCAGATACTAGACTCAGACCATTCAGTATGTTCAAGTATATTAAGAATATGCTTTGTATCTCGAACATAGGAGAGAAGAGACATCACAATTGGTTGAAGTATGTTATCAAGCCATTGGGAGAGATTACCCAAAAGTGAATCAATTCCACTAACAATAGGGCGACCCTTGATGTCTATAAGAGATTTATGTGTTTTAGGGAAGTGATGGAACAGGGGTGTCTTGGGATTATCCACAAACAGGAATTCCGATGTATTACTGTCAATACACCCCTGCTCCAAACCCTCGTCCAAAAGATGCTTTAATTCATTTTTATATTCATTAGTTGGGTCCCTACCGAGTTTTAGGTAGTCATGCTCATTAGTTAGTTGTCTTAAACCTTCGGAGATGTATTGTATCTGGTCCATAACTACAACCATTCCGCCCTTGTCTGACTTCCTAATGACCAAATCCTCATTTTTTCTAAGGGAAGTTACTGCTTCTTTTTCAGACAAGGACAGATTGGGCTTGCAGCTAGACCGTTTAGACTTAAGTTCAACTAGATCTTTTTCCACTCTACTGTGAAAAGTTTCCACAATACTCCCCCTACTTTGTAGAGGATAGAAAAGTGATCTTTTCTTGAAAGTGGGGCCTCTGCTCCTAGTATCACAAGCAACTGTGTCATTATCCAACTGCAATTGTTGCAATGAGACAATATCACAGTTTTCAGAGAAATTTTATTTATTACTCATAATGGAACTTTCGCTTGTGATAGGAGCAGAGTCGTCTAAGGTAGTGGTAACATCATCTGAGAAATGTTTTCTCAGGGTTATGTTCCTGACTAGTCTGTTAATGTCAATGATCGTTTGAAATAGGTCAAAATCATTATTAGGTGCAAAATTGAGCCCCAAATTTAGGACTCTATATTGTGCATCATTGAGTATGAAGGATGACAAATTAACTACATTACCCACTATTTGTATTTTGTTACGGGTCTCGGTTCTCTCAACTGATATCTGTCCTGATTGTTGGTCATCATCAGATTCTGACTGGGGATACGAGATCCCCCCCCCCCCGCTGTGCCTCCCTGAGCCTGTGGAAAAACCTGCTCAAGTACAGTATTGTCAGATCTGGAGATAGTATGAGGGGTCTCAACAAATGCAGACTGATTAGGTCTAGAGGGATATGCAGAATGATTAGGATTAATATCATATACAGAGTGTGGACCTGCCGCAATTGTTGAGACCCCTCATACTATCTCCAGATCTGACAATACTGTACTTGAGCAGGTTTTTCCACAGGCTCAGGGAGGCACAGCGGGGTGGGGATCTCGTATCCCCAGTCAGAATCTGATGATGACCAACAATCAGGACAGATATCAGTTGAGAGAACCGAGACCCGTAACAAAATACAAATAGTGGGTAATGTAGTTAATTTGTCATCCTTCATACTCAATGATGCACAATATAGAGTCCTAAATTTGGGGCTCAATTTTGCACCTAATAATGATTTTGACCTATTTCAAACGATCATTGACATTAACAGACTAGTCAGGAACATAACCCTGAGAAAACATTTCTCAGATGATGTTACCACTACCTTAGACGACTCTGCTCCTATCACAAGCAAAGGTTCCATTATGAGTAATAAATACAATTTCTCTGAAAACTGTGATATTGTCTCATTGCAACAATTGCAGTTGGATAATGACACAGTTGCTTGTGATACTAGGAGCAGAGGCCCCACTTTCAAGAAAAGATCACTTTTCTATCCTCTACAAAGTAGGGGGAGTATTGTGGAAACTTTTCACAGTAGAGTGGAAAAAGATCTAGTTGAACTTAAGTCTAAACGGTCTAGCTGCAAGCCCAATCTGTCCTTGTCTGAAAAAGAAGCAGTAACTTCCCTTAGAAATAATGAGGATTTGGTCATTAGGAAGTCAGACAAGGGCGGAATGGTTGTAGTTATGGATCGGATACAATACATCTCCGAAGGTTTAAGACAACTAACTAATGAGCATGACTACCTAAAACTCGGTAGGGACCCAACTAATGAATATAAAAATGAATTAAAGCATCTTTTGGACGAGGGTTTGGAGCAGGGGTGTATTGACAGTAATACATCGGAATTCCTGTTTGTGGATAATCCCAAGACACCCCTGTTCCATCATTTCCCTAAAACACATAAATCTCTTATAGACATCAAGGGTCGCCCTATTGTTAGTGGAATTGATTCACTTTTGGGTAATCTCTCCCAATGGCTTGATAACATACTTCAACCAATTGTGATGTCTCTTCTCTCCTATGTTCGAGATACAAAGCATATTCTTAATATACTTGAACATACTGAATGGTCTGAGTCTAGTATCTGGCTGACAATAGATGTTGTCTCCCTGTATTCCAGTATCCCTCATTCGAAGGGAGTGGAAGCAGTAACTTTTTTTTCCGGATAATTTCACTGATTATGATCATTGCCTTAAGAATTACATTCTTAAAGTACTCACTTTTTTATTAACACACAATTTTTTCAAATTTGAGGACAGTTATTATCTCCAGAGATGTGGTACCGCCATGGGGGCGAAGTTTGCCCCATCCTATGCAAATTTATTCCTAGGGTGGTGGCAATTTTACCACATCTTTGGAGATAATAACCCTTATAGATCACATATATCTCTATATCAGAGGTATATAGATGATCTTATTTTTATTTGGATATCAGGAAACCATTTCTCCCTTCTTAGAGTATTTACACTGCAATGATCTAAATTTGAAATTTACTAGTAAACACAATCCATACACTATTAATTATCTAGACATTACCCTGCGGGGAAATCCTGATGGTAAAATCGAATCCACTGTTTTCAGGAAACCCATATCAGGGAATTCACTCCTCCAAGGCACTAGTTGCCACCCCAAACATGTTCCCTATGCTATTGCCAAAGGAGAGTTCACTAGGCTAAGGAGAAACTGTACTAGCTATCAGAATTTCAAACAGGAGTCTGTTAACTTAGAAAATAGGCTTCTAGAAAGGAAGTATCCTAGAGCAATAGTGAATAGGGCCAAATCAGCAGTCAGTACCATAGAAAGAAAAGATCTTCTGAAAATGAAGACCGCTAAAAATAAAGAATTTAAGGGAGTTACTTTTGTAACTAATCACAGCATTCAATATCATGATATATGTAAGATTGTCCGCAAGCACTTTTCCCTTCTTTCTGCTGACGATAAACTAGTTAATACAGTTAAGAATGGCCTCAGATGCTCCTACAGGAGAAGTCCAACATTGGGTAATCTGTTGGCCCCTACACTATTGAAAAGCAAAAAAGATAGCCAATCTTCATGGCTAAGGCATATTGGCATGTTCAAATGTGGTCGGCGCAAGTGTAAACCCTGTGAGTATGTCAATGTGACAAGAAATTTCTCTAGTAGGGTCACCAATAAAGTATATGATATTAGTGCTTGTATGAACTGTACCACGGAATATGCCATTTACCTTATCGAATGCTCACTTTGCAAGCTTCAATATGTGGGGCTCACCTCAAGGGACCTTAATACACGTATACGGGAACACATGTCATCCTTTAAAACTAACAGGGCCAGTACTCCAATAGTACAACATTTTGGTACTTTTCACAACAATGATCTAAGATACTTTTCATGGTGTGCTATAGAAAAGATTATCAGGCCTACAAGGGGTGGTGACATTGACACAATATTGGCTAGAAGGGAAGCATATTGGATATTTACCCTTGATAGTAGACTACCTAAAGGTCTAAACTCCAGATTTGATATCATCAATCATTGGAAGTAGACTAACCTTCTAACAATATGTGTTACATATAAGTTATGATGCTGTTTTTTGCATCTTCTTTAATACACTTTAAGATCATATTGTCACCAGCCGTATAATATAATTTTGATGGGCTTTGTGATATACATACCCCTGTCAATAGTCTTTTCACTCTACTTCCACTATACACATGATGTGTATCTACTAATGTGTGTATCTATTTTCACTGAAGGGAGTTTATATTCTACACATAGTCTCCGAGATAGTGTACTTTACATACCACAAGTATAAAAGTGATGTGCAAAAAACTACTCACAAGGAAAGTGGCACCTTAAATGAATAAGGTGCGATAAAGCAGGCTGACATTCAAATTCCAGCAGTCAGTACGCTGGAGGTCTCACCCAGAGGACCTGTGGAATCCAGATAGGCGTCTAGAAAGTAGCACCCACGTTTTTTAGGGCCAATGGCCGGACCAGGTGAGCTGCAAGCTGATAGGTGTTCTCCTGCTGCACTCACGCCACCGAGACTTTTCTCCAAAAACGACAGTGTCAGTGTATGAAAGGTTCCGTGGTAAAAGTCCTGTTTCAAAAACAAGTGGATCGTGGAAAGAAGCAAAAATACCGGGTCGTGGTATAAAACAAACAGTATTTATTTTGCAACGCGTTTATCAGTCTATTCCAGACCGTTTCATCAGGTTGCCTGATGAAACGGTCTGGAATAGACTGATAAACGCGTTGCAAAATAAATACTGTTTGTTTTATACCACGACCCGGTATTTTTGCTTCTTTCCACGATCCACTTGTTTTTGAAACAGGACTTTTACCACGGAACCTTTCATACACTGACACTGTCGTTTTTGGAGAAAAGTCTCGGTGGCGTGAGTGCAGCAGGAGAACACCTATCAGCTTGCAGCTCACCTGGTCCGTCCATTGGCCCTAAAAAACGTGGGTGCTACTTTCTAGACGCCTATCTGGATTCCACAGGTCCTCTGGGTGAGACCTCCAGCGTACTGACTGCTGGAATTTGAATGTCAGCCTGCTTTATCGCACCTTATTCATTTAAGGTGCCACTTTCCTTGTGAGTAGTTTTTTGCACATCACTTTTATACTTGTTGTTTGAACGATTCACACTATGTTGGCGCCCCTTGTTTATCTTCCATTCTAGACACCCTGACCCATCGCACCGCGGGACACAAGAGGAGCACGCCAAACACCTGAACACATCACCGTTCACATATTAGGATTGGACACTTATTTTTTACATCACAGCAATTTTTGGGACATTGATAAGTACTTTTTTTTTTTTTTTTTTTTTTTTTTATATTTTACTAATCGCCACAAATATCATTGTTTATCTGTGATATCTGATTATTTCAATGTATCACTAATATTATACACAAATTGTCCTGAGCACTTGTTTTACACACAATTTATTTTCGTCATTATTATAAATTTTTTACACATACCAAACACTGTGCTGTTTATAAAAATATTTTTTTTTTATTTATGCATACGGGTACAAACCCAATCATAAAGTGGTAGGTCCCACTTTGATAACCTGTGTTCCAAGCGCATCCTCTTAAGTTTTTTCCTCCTCAGGAATTTCTTTTTATATACTTTACATACCATTTACCCTCAATAGAATATCTATGGGTTAGGTATATTAGGCTGTTTCTATTACATTTTGTACCCTATTTGTGGATTTATTTTATTTAATCCTACATTTAATAGATTTAGTTTTTATGACTATGCATATACTGTTGCCAAAGTGTGCTGTGTTATA
The DNA here is from genome assembly GCF_027579735.1 of Bombina bombina. NCBI lineage: Eukaryota > Metazoa > Chordata > Amphibia > Anura > Bombinatoridae > Bombina > Bombina bombina. Next base: position 142,179,262 of record NC_069509.1, on the reverse strand, counting down.
CGGTTTTCAATCTTTTTTTGACCAATAGTGTGTATATTAAGCCCTCTTATAACGTTGTATCTCCACATTTGTGATACCTATATCTTGTATGCTATACCGTTACCTATTGGGTTAAGTATTTCATCTTGCTTGCATATATGTTCTACTTGTATATATATTTTATGTGTATTTTTCGTTTCTATATATATATAACATCACTTAAGTGCTGGCAACATCGATGTAAACAATTGAATTGAATGATATAAGAATCTTGTATTCTATTGGATAGAGTCTATGGGTGTTGTTTCTTGTTTTATCCAATTGTATTAGCCCATGGGGTTTTTAAAACAGGTGTGTGGGTCATCACATCAGGCTGTGACTACGGAATCCTTTCCGAAACGCGTATGCCTGTGTGCTGCGCCCACGTCTGACTCTATGTTCAAGTTTCTGTGTTGCCTATAACTTTTAAATTGTCGAATAAAGTTTCCCTGATTTTACTTACAAGATGGATGTCGGTATTCCTTTTCTATGATTTGTATTCTTTAAGACCCAATGATTTTTAATTATACCGCGTCTATTTGTCTACATACTTATTTCTAACTTACTGGCATTTGGCTATATGTAAAGACAAATGTTAGCCAATTTCCCAGAAGAACATCTTATCTAAGTTAATATGGGTAATAGTATTACTTAAGCGCAAACCTGAGTCAGTTTAATATTTGAAATATAGTACACGTCGTTATTATTAATTTAAACACTTACCCCAACCCTAGTGTATAAATTGTAAAAATTATACACACACATATTATTTATTTTTCATTAAGATAGCTTCTTCCTTTTTGAAAATGAAAGTAAACAAAATGCCGGAATAAAAAAACAGATATGACCCTAACCGGAAATGACGTCAACCAGATATGACGATGATTTCCCGTTTGGTATGACACGACGGAACCGGATGTGACAAGATACAGGATCACTTCTAGTTCCACGGAGGATATTTGGCGCTCGTTTGGAGCCCCATGATTGGTCAAAGACTCCTTTTTAAAGAAGCTTTTCAATATATCCGTTATCAGTCTTGAAAAAGGTCCTGCTTAGGACCGAAACGCATAGACAATGCTGATTTAATGGCTCAGGTTCCTCTTATTTTGGTAAGCATAATACTTACTGCTAGGGACATTACTAGCATTACTGCACTATGATCATCATATTATCTAGAAGATCTTTCAACATATCTAGAAGACCTTTATCACACATTTGAGGATTATCATCATTTAAGGATATTCACGATTTAAGGATACCATATAAAGACCATAATTTTATCACTACCGTTTGGATATATATATTTTTAGCATTACCTATATATTTCTTCACTTTTTATTTTATTTTTTGGTGTACACCTATTTTTGATTTTTTGATTTTTATTACAAACATTACCTTTTTATTTTTCAGTTTCACTCTGGACACATAATACACAGATTTGGATTCCTTTTGGATATTATTGAATGTACATTGACTTTATATTATAGACTTATTTATATGACACTTTTAGACACAGCTTTTTAATACATCGGATACAGTTAAAGCTATTTCTTTATATGTTTTTGGATTTTCACTTATTTCACTTGTAGGGACCTACCATCTATATAGGTCACCTAGGACATAATGTATAGAAGCAGAATTACTGCTTAAATGCAGATATACTATTTTTTCGGCCAGATTACGAGTTTTGCGTTATGAGCGGTGGGGTGCTAATGAGCAGTTTTTCTCACCGCTCACTTAACTACAGTGCTAGTATTATGGGTTTTTACAAACCCTGTGTTAAAAGACAAGAAGTGAGCCTAGAGCAAAATTTAGCTCCATATCTCACTCCAATGCCAGCGCTGCTTAAGTCAGCGGTGAGCTGGTCGTACGTGCTCGTGTACGATTTCCCCATAGACATCAATGGGGAGAGCCGGCTGAGAAACACCTGCCAAAAAGCAGCGTAAAACTCAGTAACGCAGCCCCACTGAGTCCTATAGGGAAACACATTTTATGTTTACACCTAACACCATAGCATGAATCCTGAGTCTAAACACCCCTAATCTTACACTTATTAACCCCTAATCTGCCGCTCCAGACACCGCCGACAGTAACATTATACTTATTAACCCCTAATCTGCTGCCCCCAACATCGCCGACACCTACATTATTTTTATTAACCCCTAATCTGCCGCCCCCAACGTCGCCGCTACTATATTAAATTTATTAACCCCTAAACGTAACCCTAACCCTAACACCCCCTAACAAATATAATTTAAATAAATATAAATAAATATTCCTATCATTAACTACATTATTTCTATTTAAAAATAAATACTTACCTATAAAATAAACCCTAAGCTAGCTACAGTATAACTAATAGTAACATTGTAGCTAGCTTAGGGTTTATTTTTATTTTACAAGCAAGTTTGTATTTATTTTAACTAGGTAGACTAGTTATTAAATAGTTATTTAATAGTTGTTAACTATTTAATAACTACCTAGTTAAAATAAATACAAATTTACCTGTAAAATAAAACCTTACCTAAGTTACACTAACACCTAACCTTACACTATAATTAATTAAATTCCCTACATTAAATACAATTAAATAAATTACATTAAATTAGCTAAATCACACAAAAACACCACTAAATTACAGAAAATAAAAAACAAATTACAGATCTTTAAACTAATTACACCTAATCTAATAGCACTATCAAAATAAAAAAAGCCCCCCCCCAAAAAAAAATAAAAAAAAACCTAGCCTAAACTACTAATAGCCCTTAAAAGGGCCTTTTGCCGGGCATTGCCCCAAAGAAATCAGTTCTTTTACCTTTAAAAAAAAATACAAATACCCCCCCAGCAGTAAAATCCACCACCCACACAACCAACCCCCCAAATAAAATACTAACTAAAAAAACCTAAGCTCCCCATTGCCCTGAACAGGTTATTTGTATGGGCATTGCCCTTAAAAGGGCATTTAGCTCTATTGCGGCCCAAAGTCCCTAATCTAAAAAATAAACCCACCCAATACACCCTTAAAAAAATCCTAACACTATTTTTTTTAACAGGAAAAAGAGCTGATTTCTTTGGGGCAATGCCCTGCAAAAGGCCCTTTTAAGGGCTATTGGTAGTTTAGTTTAGGCTAGTTTTTTTTTTTTTTTGATAGGGCTATTAGATTAGGTGTAATTAGTTTGAAGATCTTTAATTTGTTTTTTCTGTAATTTAGTGTTTTGTTTTTTTGTGATTTAGCTAATTTAATTTATGTAATTGTATTTAATGTAGGGAATTTATTTAATTATAGTGTAAGGTTAGGTGTTATTGTAACTTAGGTTAGGTTTTACTTTACAGGTCAATTTGTATTTATTTTAGCTAGGTAGTTATTAAATAGTTAATAACTATTTAATAACGAGTCTACCTAGTTAAAATAAATACAAACTTGCCTGTAAAATAAAAATAAAACATAAGCTAGTTACAATATAACTATTAGTTATATTGTAGCTATTTTAGGGTTTATTTTATAGGTAAGTATTTAATTTTAAATAGGAATAATTTAGTTAATGATAGGAATTTTATTTAGATTTATTTAAATTATAATAAAGTTAGGGGGTGTTAGGGTTAGACTTAGGTTTAGGGGTTAATAAATTTAATATAGTGGTAGAGACGTTGGGGACGGCATATTAGGGGTTAATAAATGTAGGTAGGTGGTGGCGATGTTGGGGGCAGCAGATTAGGGGTTAATAAATATAATGTAGGTTGCGGCGATGTCCAGAGCGGAAGATTATGGGTTAATAAGTATAATGTAGGTGGCGGCGATGTAAGGGCGGCAGATTAGGGGTTAATAATATTTAACTAGTGTTTGCGAGGCGGGAGTGCGGCAGTTTAGGGATTAATATGTTTATTATAGTGGTGGCGATGTCCGAAGCGGCATATTAGGGGTTAATAGGTAGTTTATGGGTGTTAGTGTACTTTTTAGCACTTTAATTATGAGTTTTATGCTATGGCGTTGTAGTGTAAAACTCATAACTACTGACTTTAGAATGTGTTAGGGATCTTGGAGGTAGAGGGTGTACCGCTCACTTTTTGGCCTCCCAGGACAGACTCGTAATACCGGCGCTATGGAAGTCCCATAGAAAAAAGACTTTACAAAGTTTACGTAAGTCGGTTTGCGGTAAGGCCAAAAAAGTTTGCGGTGCCCCTAAACCTGCAAGACTTGTAATAGCAGCGGTAGTAAAAAAGCAGCGTTAGGAGCTTTTAACGCTGCTTTTTTACAACTCGTAATCTAGCCGTTTGTTTGCTATCATTATGCTTTTTATTGTATTTTTTTATTTTTATTGTTAACTATCTAGAAGCATATTTTGAATTTTATTTTTTGTTTTTTATGTCCCAATATAAATATATATTTAACCCTTACAGTCCCTACCTTTAGCTTTTTTAGCTTCATTAGCATGATTGGCTACTGTAGCTGTTTTAGCGCTCTTCCATTTGCACACTTTTGTTCCTAATTTTTTAGATCTGGTTGAGAGATATTGCTCTTGGAAGGAGCCTGTGTAGTTGTACTTTGGCGCTGTGGAATCCCACTGTTTACACAGGTCTGTGTATTTCCCTTTGCAGTCTAACAGTTTCAAGATGGAAATTATGTTTATGGGAGTTTTTAGACTTACCTAGGTTTCCGGTTAGTTGTAACTTGGAGTCAGAATGCTACTTTTTATTGCGTAATTTTTTATGCTAAATTTTTTTGGCACGAAGTCGCGTCTGTCGTGACGTGAGTCACGTAATTTCTTGCATATTTCTTGACGCAATTTTCTTTGGCGCAAGGTCACGCCTGTTATGATACTAGTCGATTTCATTTATTAAGCTTTGGTGCCAAAAGTTTTTTCTTCTGAATTTGCGTCATCTTTGTTTGCATCATTCTTGGCGCCAAAATTAGTTATATTAAGTCTCTCCTTCTTTTGCTCTCTGCTCTCATTTGTTTATAGAGGGCTAGGTTGCTTGCTTTTGATTTTACTTTTGTATAAGAATTTTATCATAAGCATTTTTTCCCATTCCTGAAACTGCTATTTTGAGGAAATTGGATATTTTGTTATATTTTGCAAGATGTCTCAAACTGATCCTGCTTCTGATTTTACTGTAGGAACTAAGCTGCCTGAACACAAATCTACCAAAGCTAAGTGTGTATGTTGTAAATTAGCTGATCTTACTTCTTCAGCTCAAATATTTGGCACTTGTTATGAAAAAATATTGCATGCTGATAATGTTTCTAGAAGTACAAATACGTATACTGGTAATCCTTCATGATATTCCTGTAGATATGAAAAATTATATTGCTGCAGCCAAAAAGAAGGCTATGACTGCTATTCCACCTTCAAATAAATGTAAAAGGTCTCTCCTAACTTCTGATAAATCTGATGAAGTTTGTATTGATCAATAGCATACTGAAGTATCTTCTGCTAATGAGGATTTCTCTGGCTCAGAGGATCCTACTTCAGAGTTTGAAATTTATAAATCAACTTTTCTTTTTAAGATTGAATATATTCATTTTTCATTAAAGGAAGTATTGTTTACTTTGGGTATTGAGGAATCTAGTCCTCTTGATAACAAGAATAACAAATGTTTGAATTCTGTTTTTAAAACTACTGAGGTTACTCCTGAGGTTTTTCCTATTCCAGATGCTATCTCTCATATGTTTACTAAAGAATGGTCTAAGTTTGGTGCTTCTTTTAACCCTTCTTCTAGGTTTAAAAAGCTATATCCTATACCTGTGGCTAATTTAGAGTTTTGGGGAAAAGTCCCTAAGGTTGATGGGGCAATTTCTACTCTTGCCAAACGTACTACTATTCCTATGGAAGATAGTACTTCCTTTAAGGATCCTTTAGATAGGAAGATTGAATCTTATCTTAGAAACGCATATTTACATACTGGCTACATTCTTAGACCTGCTATTTCTATGGCTGATGTTGCTTCTGCGTCAACTTTTGGTTGGACAGTTTAGCCAAACAGTTAACAGATCCTGAATTGTCTATCATTGTTCTTTTACTTCAGCATGCTAATCATTTAATTTGTGAAGCTATATTTGATGTCATTAAGATTGATATTAAATCTATGTCTTTAGCTATTCTTACTAGAAGAGCTTTATGGCTTAAATCTTGGAATGCTGATATGGTGTCTAAATCTAGATTACTATCTTTATCATTTTATTGCAGTAATTTATTTGGTTCTCAATTGGATTCTATTGTCTCCACTCTCATGGGGGGAAATTGAGTTTTTCTGCCCCAAGATAAGAAATCTAAGGGTAAATTTAAAGCTCCCAATAGTTTGTGTTCCTTTTGTCAGAATAGAGAACAAAATACCTCTCCTTCCCTTAAAGGGACAGTAAAGTAAAAACTAAACTTTCATGATTCAGATAGGGCAATTTTAAACAACTTTCCAATTTACTTTCATCATCAAATTTGCTGTGTTCCCTTGGTGATATTTTTGAAAAGCTAAACCTAGCTAGGCTCAAACTGATTTCTAAACAGTTGAAAACCGCCTCCTAGCTCAGAGTATTTTGAAAGTTTTTCACAGTTAGACTGTGCTAGTTCACATGTGTCATATAGATAACATTGTGCTCACTCCCATGAAGTTATTTAGGAGTCTTCACTGATTGACTACACTGCATGTCTGTCAAAGGCAATTAGATAAGGAGGCTGTCTGCAAAGGCTTAGATACAAGGTAATCACAGAGGTAAAAAGTATATTAATATAACTGTGTTGGTTATGCAAAAATGGGGAATGGGTAATAAAGGGATTATCTATCTTTTTAAATAAGAAACATTTTGGTGTAGACTGTCCCTTTAAGGCCTCTGGCTCTAATTGGAGACCATCTCCAAATTAGAATAAATCCAAGCCTTATAAGAAACCAAATTAAACCCTTAAGACTGCATGAAGGTGCGGTCATCAAACCAGTTCAACTGTTGGGGGGTAGATTAAAATTATTTCAACACATTTGGACAGTTTCTGTTCAAAATCAGTGGATTCAGAATTATTTTTCTCAAGGGTAGGTTTCTCCCATGGGAAGATTCTTTCTTTATGATACAATTATTTTTATTTTTGTTCCATATTATTAGACATTTACAAAAATAAAGATTACACATTCAGATGAACAGTTCCTTTTCAGTTAGATTTTTGTAGTATGTGCGTCCAAAATCAGGGTGATTTATCGCAAACTTCTTGAGACTATTTCTTTAGTTTCTGCTTAATAAGTCAGAGCTGTTGTAGGTCTACTTTCAGACAAGTCCTATATTCTTAGCCTCTGACTCGTCCCAAAGAGTTCCCTAGTATTTTGCTTCAACAAACTCTTATATATGTCTTTACAAAATAAATCCCCATATTCGGACCAAAAGATTGAACATAGAACATTTTTTTAACAATACTAAATAACTCTAAATCAAAACAATTATACAAACAGTGATAAAAACTTAATTTAACTAGTTAACTGTGGTCGTCCTCTGCCTGTTTACGGACTAGCTTATGGCATCATGTGGCTTGTCTGGAAAAAAGAAAAGAAATATATCCTTTGTACCATTTATTCCTTACACATATGTGTATATATCTCATTATAGCTCATCCCAACCAAACCTTCTTATTTCAGTGTGTATAAGACCTCATAAAATATTTCCCTTTGTAATCCAATAAAACCATGTATTGTAAAATTGTTCCCTATTACATTGGAATCATGATATGATTTCCGACATATAATAGATGTCCTGTATTTTGTCCAAGACTTCCTGCCATGTTTGTGCTCCCACCTTCCAATGTCTAGCAATGCAGACCCTAGTGGCCGTGCAGAGGATTTTGATAAATTTATTTATTTTTGGATTGTATTGTGGTATACCCCAGTTTAGTAAAGTTTGAGGAATGGAAAGGTAAAATTATTCATTGAATAGTTTACCAAATAGGTTACTTAGCTGATCCCAAATGTATTTTACCATAGCGCATTCCCACCACATATGGATGTAGGAGCCTACCTCTCCACACCCTCTATAGCAAAGGTTAGTGTTACGTGTTGAAAAATGAGAGGATCTCATGGGTGTCATGTACCATCTAAACAACGTCTTAATACTGTTTTCCCTAAGATCTGCGCTGACCAGACCTTTACAAGCTTCATACATAATCTGATCCCATTCACTTCTCAGAAAGGCCTCCTGTATGTCTGTTTCCCATTTTAAGATAAGGTCTAATTTATTAATATATCTGCTATTTTGGATCATAAGATACAGTTTGAAAATGGTAATAGATAAAGGTACCATTGGAGTTTTTGTGGTTGTATTCTCTCTTGAAGCTGAAGAAATGTTATCATATGTCCTTTATTTATAAAATCTGCAACCCTATACAATCCCTTGTTTGTCCATTTCCATATTTTTCTATGGATCTCCCAGGGAAGAAGGTGTCTTATCGGTTTGACCCACGTGTTGCTAGGTATCATATTGAGGTGTTTATTAAGTGAATTCCAGATTGTTAGAGTGTCTAGAGTTATTTGTGATTTATACATGAATGTGTTAGTTCTATCTCCCTGATTCCATACTATATCATCCACATTTTCAAGCCCTCCCAGGTCCGATTCAATTTTTGTCCAAATTATATTGTGTGGCCTTTTGTGAAATAAAGTGTCTTGTGCTAATCTGGCTGCCTGGTAGTAATGCAATAAATTCGGTAGTCCAACTCCTCCTATCTGTCTATGTTGGGTCAGTATCTGAGGGGCTATTCTTGACTTTCTATCACCTGCTTGCAATTTCTGTAGGTCTAAGGATGGTATTTTATTTGGCAGGGCCCTAAACAGGTAGAGAATTCTAGGGAGTATGTTAATTTTTATAGCCGACAGGCGACCATACAAGGAGAAAGTTCCCTTTCTCCACAGGTTCAGATCTTTCCTGATCTTCTTAAAAAGTGGCAAATAGTTTAAGTTATATAATGTATTGTAAGAGTCCAATATTTTAATGCCCAGATATGTCAATGAATGTCTTGTCCAGGTGATGTCAAAATTGAGCTCTATGAGTTTCTTGGTGTGGGCAGGGAGCGAGATGGGAAGAGCCTCACATTTATCATTATTAACTTTGTATCCTGAGATGTCTGAAAAGTCCTGTAGGGTTTTATATAGATTAGTCAATGAGCTTAATGGTCTAGTCAAAGTGAGTAGTACATTGTCTGCAAATAGCGAGAGTTTATACTCAGTGTCACCAATTTTAACTCCCGAGATATCCGGGGAATTCCTAATATTTGAAGCCAATGGCCTCTATTTATGAAGCTGTCAACTTACCTGCATTCGACGGCACCAATACGCTCGCCTAAGATCTCCTAACATCGCTGCCGTGGACCTGAATACGATCTCCAAAGTTATCAAAAAAGCTGTCAAAAAGCCGCGCACCAAGTTCGGAGCAATGAGCAGCGGACTGTTGTTAACTAACAGTCATCGATCTCGCTGCTCTTCGGCTTTTTTACAGCTTTATTGGTACCCTGTGACTAAGCACCCACACTATACTATACTGTTTACCCCCTATACCGCCGCTCCCGGAGCCCACCGCAACTCTAATAAATATATCAACCCCTAAACCGCCGCTCCCGGAGCCCACCGCAACTCTAATAAATATATTAACCCCTAAACCGCTGGTCCCAGAGCCCACCGCAACTCTAATAAATATATTAACCCCTAAACCGCCGCTCCCAGACCCCGCCGCAACTAAATACAATTATTAACCCCTAAACTGCTGCTCCCAGACCCGCTGCAACTAAATAAAAATATTAACCCCCAAATCGCCGCTCCCGGAGTCCACCGCCACCTACATTATACTTATTAACCCCTAATCTCCCCCCTTACACCTCCGCCACCTACATTATATTTAATAACCCCTAATCTCCCCCACTACACCGCTGCCACCTACCTACATTTATTAGCCCCTAATCTGTGCCCCCCCCCTACAGCGCCACCACTATATTAAATTTATTAACCACTAATACTAAGTCTAACCCTAACCCTAACCCCCCCTAACGTAAATATAATTTAAATAAATGTAAATAAACATTACTATCATTAAATAAATTATTCCTATTTAAAACTAAATACTTACCTGTAAAATAAACCCTAAGATAGCTACAATATAACTAAGAGTTACATTGTAGCTAGTTTAGGATTTATTTTTATTTTACAGGCAAGTTTGTATTTATTTTAACTAGGTACAATAGTTATTAAATAGTTATTAACTATTTAATAACTTCCTAGTTAAAATAAAGACAAATATACCTGTAAAATAAAACCTAACCAAAGTTTCAATTACACCTAACACTACACTATAATTAAATAAATGAACTAAATACAATTTAAAAAAATGATCTAAAGTACAAAAAAAACAAACACTAAATTACAAAAAATAATAAAATAATTACAAGTTGTTTTAAACTAATTACACCTAATCTAATCCCCCTAATAACATAAAAAAGCCCCCAAAATAATAAAATTCCCTACCCTATACTAAATCACAAATAGCCTTTAAAAGGGCTTTTTGCTGGGCATTGCCCCAAAGCAATCAGCTCTTTAACCTGTAAAAAAAAAAATACAATACCCCCCCAACATTAAAACCCACCACCCACACAACCAACCCTACTCTAAAACCCACCCAATCCCCCCTTTATAAAACCTAACACTAACCCCTTGAAGATCACCCTACCTTGAGAAGTCTTCACCCAACCGGGCCAAAGTCCTCAACGAATCCAGCAGAAGTGATCCTCCAGACGGGCTGAAGTCTTCATCCAAGCAGGGCAGAAGAGGTCCTCCAGACGGGCTGAAGTCTTCATCCAGACGGCATCTTCTATCTTCATCCATCCGGTGCGGAGCGGGTCCATCTTCAAGACATCCGATGTGGAGCATCCTCTTCGTTCGACGGCGACTGAAGAATGAAGGTTCCTTTAAGTGACGTCATCTAAGATGGCGTCCCTTCAATTCCGATTGGCTGATAGAATTCACCGCCACCTACATTATACTTATTAACCCCTAATCTCCCCCCTTACACCTCCGCCACCTACATTATATTTAATAACCCCTAATCTCCCCCACTACACCGCTGCCACCTACCTACATTTATTAACCCCTAATCTGCGCCCCCCTACAGCGCCACCACTATATTAAATTTATTAACCACTAAACCTAAGTCTAACCCTAACCCTAACCCCCCTAACGTAAATATAATTTAAATAAATGTAAATAAACATTACTATAATTAAATAAAGTATTCTTATTTAAAACTAAATACTTACCTGTAAAATAAACCCTAACACCTAGATTTGGAGTTTGGCGTTAGCCGTGAAAACCAGCGTTAGAGGCTCCTAACGCTGGTTTTAGGCTACCGCCGGTATTTGGAGTCACTCAAAATAGGGTCTAACGCTCACTTTTCAGCCGTGACTTTTCCATACCGCAGATCCCCTTACGTAAATTGCGTATCCTATCTTTTCAATGGGATCTTTCTAACTCCGGTATTTAGAGTTGTTTCTGAAGTGAGCGTTAGACATCTAACGACAAAACTCCAGCCGCAGGAAAAAAGTCAGTAGTTAAGAGCTTTCTGGGCTAACGCCGGTTCATAAAGCTCTTAACTACTGTACTCTAAAGTACACTAACACCCATAAACTACCTATGTACCCCTAAACCGAGGTCCCCCCACATCGCCGACACTCGAATACATTTTTTAACCCCTAATCTGCCGACCGCCACCTACGTTATCCTTATGTACCCCTAATCTGCTGCCCCTAACACCGCCGACCTTTGTATTATATATATTAACCCCTAACCTGCCCCCCACAACGTCGCCTCCACCTACCTACATTTATTAACCCCTAATCTGCCGACCGCAAAGCGCCGCCACCTACGTTATCCTTATGTACCCCTAATCTACTGCCCCTAACACCGCCGACCCCTATATTATATTTATTAACCCCTAATCTGCCCCCCTCAACGTCGCCTCCACCTGCCTACACTTATTAACCCCTAATCTGCCGACCGGACCTGAGCGCTACTATAATAAAGTTATTAACCCCTAATCCGCCTCACTAACCCTATAATAAATAGTATTAACCCCTAATCTGCCCTCCCTAACATCGCCGACACCTAACTTCAATTATTAACCCCTAATCTGCCGACCGGAGCTCACCGCTATTCTAATAAATGTATTAACCCCTAAAGCTAAGTCTAACCCTAACACTAACACCCCCCTAAGTTAAATATAATTTAAATCTAACGAAATTAATTAACTCTTATTAAATAAATTATTCCTATTTAAAGCTAAATACTTACCTGTAAAATAAATCCTAATATAGCTACAATATAAATTATAATTATATTATAGCTATTTTAGGATTAATATTTATTTTACAGGTAACTTTGTATTTATTTTAACCAGGTACAATAGCTATTAAATAGTTAAGAACTATTTAATAGCTAAAATAGTTAAAATAATTACAAATTTACCTGTAAAAGAAATCCTAACCTAAGTTACAATTAAACCTAACACTAGACTATCAATAAATTAATTAAATAAACTACCTACAATTACCTACAATTAACCTAACACTACACTTATTTAACTTAGGGGGGTGTTAGTGTTAGGGTTAGACTTAGCTTTAGGGGTTAATACATTTATTAGAGTAGCGGTGAGCTCCAGTCGGCAGATTAGGGGTTAATAATTGAAGTTAGGTGTCGGCGATGTTAGGGAGGGCAGATTAGGGGTTAATACTATTTATTATAGGGTTAGTGAGGCGGATTAGGGGTTAATAACTTTATTATAGTAGCGCTCAGGTCCGCTCGGCAGATTAGGGGTTAATAAGTGTAGGCAGGTGGAGGCGACGTTGTGGGGGGCAGATTAGGGGTTAATAAATATAATATAGGGGTCAGCAGTGTTAGGGGCAGCAGATTAGGGGTACATAAGGATAACGTAGGTGGCGGCGCTTTGCGGTCGGCAGATTAGGGGTTAATAAGTGTAGGCAGATGGAGGCGACATTGAGGGGGGCAGATTAGGGGTTAATAAATATAATATAGGGGTCGGCGGTGTTAGGGGCAGCAGATTAGGGGTACATAGGGATAATGTAAGTAGCGGCGGTTTACGGGGCGGCAGATTAGGGGTTAAAAATAAAATGCAGGTGTCAGCGATAGCGGGGGCGGCAGATTAGGGGTTAATAAGTGTAAGGTTAGGGGTGTTTAGACTCGGGGTACATGTTAGAGTGTTAGGTGCAGACGTAGGAAGTGTTTCCCCATAGCAAACAATGGGGCTGCGTTAGGAGCTGAACGCGGCTTTTTTGCAGGTGTTAGGTTTTTTTTCAGTTCAAACAGCCCCATTGTTTCCTATGGGGGAATCGTGCACAAGCACGTTTTTGAGGCTGGCCGCGTCCGTAAGCAACTCTGGTATTGAGAGTTGAAGCTGCGTTAAAAATGCTCTACGCTCCTTTTTTGGAGCCTAACGCAGCCTTTATGTGGACTCTCAATACCAGAGTTATTTTTATGGTGCGGCCAGAAAAAAGCCGGCGTTAGTTTTTCGGGTCGTTACCGACAAAACTCCAAATCTAGCCGTAAGATAGCTACAATATAACTAAGAGTTACATTGTAGCTAGTTTAGGATTTATTTTTATTTTACAGGCAAGTTTGTATTTATTTTAACTAGGTACAATAGTTATTAAATAGTTATTAACTATTTAATAACTTCCTAGTTAAAATAAAGACAAATATACCTGTAAAATAAAACCTAACCTAAGTTACAATTACACCTAACACTACACTATAATTAAATACATGAACTAAACTAAATACAATTAAATACAATTTAAAAAAAATGATCTAAAGTACAAAAAAAACAAACACTAAAATACAGAAAATAATAAAATATTTACAAGTTGTTTTAAACTAATTACACCTAATCTAATCCCCCTAATAACACCTAATCGAATCCCCCTAATAATGCTCCACGTTGGATGTCTTGAAGATGGACCCGCTCCACGCCGGATGGATGAAGATAGAAGATGCCGTCTAGGATGAAGACTTCTGCCCGTCTGGAGGACCTCTTCTGCCCGGCTTGGATGAAGACTTCTGCCCTTCTGGAGGATCACTTCTGCCAGATTCGTTGAGGACTTTGGCCCGGTTGGGTGAAGACTTCTGAAGGTAGGGTGATCTTCAAGGGGTTAGTGTTAGGTTTTATTAAGGGGGGATTGGGTGGGTTTTAGAGTAAAGTTGGTTGTGTGGGTGGTGGGTTTTAATGTTGGGGGGTATTGTATTTTTTTTTACAGGTTAAAGAGCTGATTACTTTGGGGCAATGCCCCGCAAAAAGCCATTTTAAGGGCTATTTGTAATTTAGTATAGGGTAGGGAATTTTATTATTTTGGTGGGCTTTTTTATTTTATTAGGGGGATTAGATTAGGTGTAATTAGTTTAAAAAACTTGTAATTATTTTTTTATTTTCTCTAATTTAGTGTTTGTTTTTTTGTACTTAAGATCATTTTTTTAAAATTGTATTTAATTGTATTTAGTTTAGTTAATTTATTTAATTATAGTGCAGTGTTAGGTGTAATTGTAACTTAGGTTAGGTTTTATTTTACAGGTAAATTTGTATTTATTTTAGCTAGGTAGTTATTAAATATTTAATAACTATTTAATAACCAATGTACCTAGTTAAAATAAATACAAAGTTGCCTGTAAAATAAATATAAACCATAAGATAGCTACAATGTAACTCTTAGTTATATTGTAGCTATCTTAGGTTTTTTTTACAGGTAAGTATTTAGTTTTAAATAGGAATAATTTATTTAAATTATATTTAAGTTAGGGGGGGTTAGGGTTAGACTTAGGTTTAGTGGTTAATAAATTTAATATAGTGGCGGCGGTGTAGGGAGGGCAGATTAGGGGTTAAGAAATGTAGGTAGGTGGCGGTGATGTAGGGGGGGAGATTAGGGGTTATTAAATATAATGTAGGTGGCGGCAGTGTAGGGGGCGGCAGATTAGGGGTTAATAAGTATAATGTAGGTTGCGGTGGGCTCCGGGAGCGGTGGTTTAGGGGTTGATAAGTTTATTTAGCTGCGGCGGGGTCCGGGAGCGGCGGGATAGGGGTTAATAACTTTTATTTAGGTGGCGGGGGTGTAGGGGGGGCAGATTAGGGGTTATTAAGTATAATGTAGGTGGCGGCGGTGTAGGGGGGGCAGAGTAGGGGTGTTTAGACTCGGGATATTGAGAAGCAGCGAACATAAGCTTTAGCTGCTCTCTGACTCCCATTGATTCCTATGGCATATGCCGCCTCCAGGGCGGCGGATTGAAAACCAGGTACGATGGGCCAGAATGGTGCCGAGCGTACCTGGTAGACTTTTATAACTAGCAAAAGTAGTCAGATTGTGCCGAACCTGCGTTCGGAACATCTGGAGTGACGTAAGCATCGAGCTGTGTCAGATTGAGTCCGGCAGATTGTATGTTACGTCACTAAATTCTACTTTTGCCGGTCTGTAGGGTTTGATAACTAAGGCGAATCAAGCTCGCCACGAATACACTGCAGAATTCCAGCGTATTTGCGGTTGACAGCTTGATAAATAGAGGCCAATGGCTCGATGCATAGGGCAACAGTGGTGACAAGGGGCAGCCAGATTCTTTCTTTATCATGTTCCAGACCTTTATCTTTCAGGGGTGATTGTTCCAGTTCCTCTGCAGGAACGGGGTTTGGGTTTTTATTCAAATCTATTCATTGTCCCAAAGAAAGAAGATTTGTTCAGACCAATTCTGGATCTGAAATGTTTAAATCGTTTTGTAAGAGTCCCAACTTTCAAGATGGTGACTATAAGGACTATTCTGCCTTTTATTCAACAAGATCATTTTGTGTCCACAATAGACTTACAGGACGCTTATCTTCACATTCCAATTCATCCAGACCACTATTGTTTTGTGAGATTCTTTTTCTAGACAAGCATTACCAATTTGTTGCTCTTCCGTTTGGCCTAGTGACAGCTCCAAGAATCTTCTCGAAGGTTATCGGTGCCCTTCTATCTGTAATAAGAGAGCAGGGTATTGCGGTGTTTGCTTATTTGAATGATATCTTGGTACTAGCTCAATCTTTATATTTAGCAGAATTTCACATGAAACAACTAGTGTGGTTTCTTTAAAAATATGGTTGGAGGATCAATTTACAAAAGAGTTTCTTGATTCCTCAGACAAGGGTTACCTTTTAAGGTTTCCAGGTAGATTCAGTGTCCATTACTCTTTCTCTGACAGACAAGAGATGAATGAAGTTAGTTTTAGCTTGTCTCTATCATTCTCTTCAGTGAATATGTGCATGGAAGTTTTAGGTCTCATGACTGCAGCATCAGACGCAATCCCCTTTGCTCGTTTTCATATGAAGCCTTTTACAGCTTTGCATGTTGCACCAGTGGTACAGGTATGATACTCAGATATCACAACTGATATACTTAAATCCCAACACTCAACTCTCTCTGCCTTGGTGGTTAGACCATCACCTTGCTGTTCAAGGGGCCTCATTTGTTCGTCCTACCTGGACTGTGATCACAAAAGATGCAAGTCTCACAGGTTGGGGAGCTGTCTGGGGGTCTCTGACAGCACAAGGAGTTTGGAATCCTCAAGAGGCGAGGTTACCAATCAATATTTTAGAACTTCGTGCTATTTTCAGAGCTCATCAGGTGTGGCCGCTATTAAAGAGAGAACTTTACATTCGTTTTCAAACAGACAATATTACAACAGTGGCATATGTCAATCGTCAAGAAGGAACTTGCAGTCCTTCAGCAATGAAGGAAGTATCTCTGATACTTTCTTGGGCGGAATCCAACTCTTGTCAAATTTCTGCGATTCATATCCCAGGTGTGGACAATTGGGAAGTGGATTATCTCAGCCATCAGACTTTACTGTTTTTTCATTTTGTACAGATGTGGGGACTTCCAGAAATAGATCTGATGGCCTATCATCTAAACAAAAAGCTTCCCAGATACCTTTCCAGGTCCAGGGATCCTAAAGCAGAAATGGTGGATGCCTTAGCAGTTCCTTGGTTTTGCCAACCTGCTTATATTTTTATATATTTTCTTCATCCAAGGGTGATCTCCAAGATCATAATGGAACAATCTCATGTGTTTCTGATAGCACCAGCATGGCCTCACAGGTTTTGGTATGCAGATCTCATTTGGATGTCCAGTTGCCAGCCTTGGCCACTTTCTTTAAGGCCAGACCTTCTGTCTCAAGGGCTGTTTTTCCATCAGGATCTCAAATCTCTAAATTTGAAGGCATGGAAATTGAATATTTAGTGCTTAGTCATAGAGGTTTCTCTGACTCAGTGATTAGCACTATGATAAAGGCTTGTAAGTCTGTTTCAATGAAAATGTATCATTGGGTTTGGAAAACCTATATTTCATGGTGATCCACTCATATTTATTCTTGGCATTCTTCCAGAATTCCTAGGATTTTACAGTTTCTTCAGGATGGTTTGGATAAGGGGGGGATACAGCCTTTGAAAAAGCCTGACCGAAGTCGGGGGTAACGCGTCAGGCAATTCAATACAACTGCGGGAAAGCAGTAAAAAGACTGTTTGTACCAGTTTGACAAACGCTTAGGCGGCAGGATCCGGAATACCACTGCCTAATTAGTTTGACTGGAATCGTGAGGAGGAGGACCATCTTTTCCCTGGTGCAACAGAAGCTGCAAAATCCCAGGAGTGCTTTTTCTTAATGCAGAACATTTGTTTTTATCTAGTAAGTGCAATCTTATTTGTGTGCTTTATTTTTGTTATACATATCTACACTTGAATCGTGCCCTGTGCGCCTGTTTTTTCATTTTCTATTTCATGTAACCACGTTTGAGCCAAGACCAGTGGGATTGCTGGCTGAAACTAGGCAGCACTTCAGTGGCACTACGGCTGGAACATAATTGCTTCAGTTACACTTTGCTGAGGATACTCCTATTACAAACAAGAAACGATCACAAAGTATATAAGTGTTCATTGGATTCAGTCCATAAGGTACTGTTTTTCTGTTTACCGTGAATCTCTATTATGAGATTGGAACTTTTAAAGGACAAATAATATCAAGAGTCATAACATTTTAGAATTGTAAATTAATAATCAAGCATTTTCCCGGATTTTATTTCACATTTGTTTTTTTGGGTGTGCTAAACAACATACATCCTTTGTACAAGCCCCTAGCAGCAGCTAGCGGGACTTTTTATTTTTTATTTTTTATTTTTAATTCTTGAATTTATTTTGTATTTTTAATTCTTGAATTTATCATATCTTTTTACTTATATCACATATTGAAATTTTATTGTTGTACACAGACAATTGTCAAACAAATAGTATAACATATACGTAATATTGAAAACAATTTTTTAACAAATCAAACACATTAAGGTATAGCATAATATTTATGGTCAGTACATAAGCGCATTACATTTTGGTAGTACTTTGTTTATAAGAGGTTGTCTGCAAACTCTTTGAAAGGACAAATTTCTGCTCTTTCTGTCTTATTTCATAGAGAGATTGCTAAACTTCCTGATATTCACTGTTTTGTTCAGGCAATCGTATCAAACCTATTATTAAATATATTTCTCCTCCTTGGAGTCTCAATTTGGTTTTGAAGATTTTACAGGCTTCTTTTGAGCCTATGCATTCTCTGGATATTAAATTACTTTCTTGTAAAGTATTATTTCTTTTGGCTATCTCTTCTGCTAGAAGAGTTTCTGAATTGTCCGTTCTCTCTTGTGAGTCTCCTTATCTGATTTTCCATCAAGATAAAGCTGTTTTGCGGACTTCGTTTAAGTTTTTGCCTAAAGTTGTGAATTCTAACCACATTGATAGGCAAATTGTTGTTCCTTCCTTTTGTCCTAATCCTAAGAATACTCTTGAAAGGTCTTTACATTCTTTGGATGTTGTAAGAGCTTTGAAATATTATGTTGAGGCTACTAAAGATTTCAGAAAGACTTCTAGTCTATTTGTTATTTTTTCTGGTTCCACGAAAGGTCAGAAAGCCTCTGCCATTTCTCTGGCATCTTGGTTGAAACTTTTGATTCACAAAGCTTATTTGGAGGCGGGACAGTCTCCACCTCAGAGAATTACAGCTCATTCTGCTAGATCAGTTGCCACTTCTTGGGCTTTCAAGAATGAAGCTTCAGTTGATCAAATTTGCAAAGAAGCAACGTGGTGTTTGCATACTTTTACTAAATTTTACCATTTTGATGTGTTTGCTTCTTCGGAAGCAGCCTTTGGTAGAAAGGTTCTTCAGGCAGTTGTCTCAGTTTGATTCTAGTGCCTTTGATTTGAGTTTTTTTAAAAAATTTTAAGAAACCTTAATTATTTTTTTGGATTTAATTTCTCAGTGGATTTAGCTGTTGTTATTGTATACCTCCCTCTCTAATGACTCTTGGATTTCCATATCTTGGCTATTATATCTTATACATCACTAGCTTATGGACTCTTGCCACTTACATGAAATAAAACATAATTTATGGAAGAACTTACCTGATAAATTAATTTCTTTCATAGTGGCAAGAGTCCATGAGACCCACCCTATTTTTTGTGGTTATGATTTTTTTTTGTATAAAGCACTTTATTTTTCTAGTTCCTCTTTTTGCATGCTTTTTACTCCTTCTTTTACACCTCACTTCTTGGCTACACGGTAAACTAAGGTATGAGTGAGGTGGGATGTGTATTTATAGGCATTTTGAGGTTTGGGAAACTTTGCCCCCTCCTGGTAGGAATGTAGAAACCCATACGTCACTAGCTCATGGACTCTTACCACTATGAAAAAAATTAATTTATAATTAAGTGGCAAGAGTATTTCTTCATGTGCGCTAATCCTACACCATGCTAGATTCAAAGCGTAAAACCTGAAGTGCATTATGCATACAGTATTTTACATTCCTTTGTTCTTCACATAGAAAAAAAGCAATTTTTATCATAATATATAAATATATATACACATCTGATAATGTTAATGTAAAATGTGTATCTATGCATATAGATCTGTAGAAATATATATATATAGGTATAGATAGATAGATAGATAGATAGATAGATAGATAGATAGATAGATAGATAGATAGATATAGGAATATATATTTACAATAAAAATAACCTGTCAGGTTAGCGTGTGAGTGATGTGTTTTTTCTTCTTCTGTGTTCTGCATTAAAGTCTATTGGGAGAATAAGTTAACGCAGTCACATGCAAATATTTTAGTTTCAACTTTTAATACACGCACTACCTGATTCACAAAAAAAGCTTACTTTGAGCAAAATTTTCACTCGATCAAAAGCAATAAATATTGTGCCACTTGTAATCTGGACCTAAATAAGGTAACTTTAGAATGCATTAAAAATATTCCTATAGTATATTATTCACAGTCCCCTTATTAAGTGCATTTGGAAGATATAACTAATTGTAGTCTCCCAAAGGCAAAATCGTGTTATATATTAATTGAGCAGTGTTTCACCTATGGTTTCCAGTTTTGTTAGTGGGCATTCTATTAATATCCATAGTTGAGTGAGGTGTCCAATACATGATGGGCTAGATTATTTAACGCTCAAAAGGTTGATAAGAGGCCTCACAATAAAGTCAAGATCATGTTTGAAATTCATTAAGCATTGTTTCACCTATAGTTTCTAGTCTAGTTAATGGGCATTCTTGGCATTAATATCCATAGTTGAGTGAGATGCCAAATACAAGATGGGCTAGATTAATAGATTAAGGTTGATGAGTGGCCTCACTACAAAATCAAGATCATGTTCAATATTCATAGAGCATCCAGTCACCTATATTTTTCACAATTTCATTAGCGGATGTTCTTGCAAATAACTTCTATGGTTGAGTGAGGTGTCCAATGCAAGATGGTCTAGATTGATAGATGCTTGTGATTGAACATTTGCAGGGCCACAAAACTAATAAGGGGAAAGAACGATCTAAGCTATGAGGAGATTTTAGCTAAATTAGGTTAGTTTACTCCAGAAACAAAGGAACTTGAGAGTTTATTTGATTACTTTATATTATTATTATTGTATGTTAAAGAGCCATATACAGAGTTGGCAGAATCACCGTTTATTCTTAGGCAGCTGATTGAGACACAAGGTCACAATTTAAGTCTAGAGGAAAGGAGATTTAGCAGCCAAAATGTGGAACATCTTCCCTAAGGAGGTAGTGAATGCCAATACCTTATATAAATTTAAAATGGCTTAGATACATTTCTGTCTAAAAACATAAATCAAGGATATGATTGCTTGTGCTAAATGGGTGAGGTTTTTAATTGTTAAATGTAAGTTCAATTTTCAGCTTCATTAGTGTACACCAGGTAGTTTCTGTATAGAATGAACTTAATTGGCTCGTCTTCTTTCAGCCTTATCTACTATATAACTACTGTTTGTATGTTACTATATAAAATATTCACATCTGTTTCATTATGTTTAAATAGCCTCACTGGATATGATGAAAGATGTCTCAAGTGCATAGTAGAGGTGTGGTTGAGAGTCTACACTTACTCTCTCTTGTCTCACTGCTATGCTTTCACGTTTTTTTTTTTTGCACACAAAATTATAATGTTTTGAAGGTTTTGTAATAGGATAAATGCAGCTCCATTGATTATAATGGTAAAGGGATAGTCTAGTCAAAATTAAACTTCAAAGATTCAGATAAAGCATGCAATTTTAAGCAACTTTCTAATTTACTCCTATTATCATTTTTTCTTCATTCTCTTGGTATCTTTATTTAAAAAAAAAAGCAAAAATGTAATCTTAGGAGCCGGACCATTTTTGGTTCAGAACCTGGGTACCGCTTGCTGATTGGTGTCTAAATGTAGCCACCAATCAGCAAGCACTACCCAGAGTGCTGAACCAAAAATGGTCCGGCTTCTAAGATGTTGAAAAGTAAAAAATGGTCCCCAAAAGGGGTTGAAATGTATATTGTGATCACCACTATGTAGAAAAATATTTTCTATATTAACACTAATGGAATATTGCAATACTTTTGATGTACCAAACAGTAATACATTACATACATCATTGAATAGTTTGTTTTGTATCGCTTTTTTATCAATGTTTATACAAAACTTTATTGATAAACAAGACACACAACACCAGGCATCAGGCTGCAATTCTGATTTCTCTTGAAAGCTAAAACTTGGCCTTTTCCCTACTTCAATGATCAAAGCTTTTTCTTTATTAGAATATATTCAGAAAAAAAAAATGACAAACCGTTGACAAATTGGTGGGTTACAAAGGTTTCCTAATATATGTATATATTTATTTTTATTTATTTTTTCCAACAAATAAATTTGTAGAAATAATAAATTGGATCACACTGCAGTTATTATGGGAAGTGCTCCATACATAGTAAATGAAGCCAAAAGATTATAGCTATATACATAGGACATCCATTTTGTTTTTTAAATCCAAGAATAGGCACACATTTGAGTTTATTTTTGATAACATATAGTTACTATTTTTAAAATGATGTTTAGGTTATGTGTATAACAAAAAAGTATTTCCGGTAGCACATGTTGCAGTCTGGTTAAAATTATAATTTCATGATTCAGATAGGACATGCAATTTTTAATAACTTTTCAATTTACCGTTATAATTGAATTTGCTTTGTTCTCTTGGGGGCATATTTATCAAAGTGCGAGCGGACATGATACGATGTAGCATATCATGTCCGCTACACATCGATAAATGCCGACAGCATACGGTGAACTGCTTGTGCAATACCGCCCCCTGCAGATTTGCAGCCAATAGGCCGCTAGCAGGTGGTGTCAATCAACCCGATCGTATTCAATTAGGTTGATTTCTGTCCGCTGCCTCAGAGCAGGTGGACAAGTTATGGAGCAGCGCTCTTTAGCGATCTGTTTCCGGCGAGCCTTCAGGAGCTTGATAATTCGGTACCTTGGTAATCTTTGGTATTCTTTGTTAAAAGCTAAACCTAGGTAGGCATATATGCTAATTTCTCATTGTACATTTGAACCGTTTTTGAACCGTTTTTCACATCTAGACAGCACTAGTTCATGTGTGACATATAGATAACATTGTGCTCACTCCAGTGGAGTTATTTAGGAGTCAGCACTGATTGACTAAAATGCATGTCTGTCAAAAAAACTGTGATAAAAGGGCAGTCTGCAGAGGCTTAGATACAAGGTAATCACAGAGGTAAAAAGTATATTAATATAACAGTGTTGGATAGGCAAAACTAGGGAATCTATACTATAATCGCGTTGCGCATGCATCCTCAAAGGAATGTTGGTGCGCGAGGCAAACCCTGAAGCCTTAAAGAAAGAAAAAAATGCAGCCGTCCGCACGAAATACAGAAAAACATGTAACCGCCTGCACGAAATAACAAAAAACCTAACTGCTCGCACAAAGTATAACAAAAGAAAAATAACCTCCTGCACGAAGTATTAACAAACACCTAAACCCCCACATTGCAAAATAATAAAGTAATTAACCCCTAATCCGCAAATAACATAATTAAAATATTAACCCCTAAACCACCAACCCCCCACATCCCAATAAACCTTAAAAACCCATTAACCCCTAAACCGCCAAACTCTTACATCGCAATAAACCTAATTAACCTATTAACCCCTAAACCACCAAACCCCCACTTCGCAATAAACCTAATTATCCTATTAACCCCTAAACCGCCAAAACCCCCACAATGCAAATAACTAACTTTAATTACTAAGCCCCCTAACCTAAAACCCCCTAAAATAACCCCAATACTATGTTACAATTAAAATAATAAAAACTAACATTAAATTACAAAAAAAGTCATCTAAAATTAGCAAAAAATAAACAAAATTAAACCTATTCCCTATGAAACTAAAAAAGCCCCCCAAAATAAAAATGCCCCCTAAAATAAACTACAAATAGCCCTTAAAAGAGCCTTTGTATGGAATTGCCCTAAGTTAAACAGCTCTTTTACTTTTTTAAAAAATACTAGTCCCTGCTAACAGTAAAACTCCCCCACCCACCAAACTCCCCGAAATAAATAAAAACTAACACTAAAAAAAACCAAACTACCCATTGCCCCAAAAGGGGCATTTGTATGAGCATTGCCCTTAAAAGGGCATTCAGCTCTTTTACTGCCCTTAAAAGGGCAATCAGCTCTTTTACAGCCCATTAAATTCCTAAACGTAAAAAAAAATAAAAAAAATCCTAAAACTAAGCCCCAAATAGGTACTGAAGTCCGGTGGAGAAGGTTTTCTTCCAGGTGGCTCCATCATCTTCTATCTTCATCCAGAGCGAAGGTGGCGCAGAGGTGCGGAGCTGGCTTCCCCGATGCATGGATCCTCAGCTGCGGTCCTCAGCGGCATTTCTCAGCGGCGGTCCTCAGCGGCGGCAGTCCTCAGAGGCGTGGAGGCTCCTCTTCATGCGATTGTCTGTTGCACACTGAAGATTGAATGCAAGGTGCTCGCTTTGGGGGCCCCTCAAAGTCAGGAGTGAGGTTATGAGAAGGTGCAATGTACATCCTTTATTTATTTTATGAAGAAGTGTTTTTAGTTTCAGGAGGTGTAATATCTAGTGTTATATATATATACATTCTTTATATAGGTAACACTGGATGTTGGGTATCACATAATCAGTATTATTATTCAGAACACTTATATCCTTTTAAAGGGATGTTAAATAGCCTGCTTCATTGTTGTAATAAAAAAGCACTAAGCAGATTTGCATAATCAACAAATGCAAGATAACAAGACAATTCAATATCACTTAGTCTGAACTTCAAATGAGTAGATTTTTTTTCTGACAATTTTAAAAGTTATGTCTTTTTCCACTCCCCCTGTACCATGTGACAGCCATCAGCCAATCACAAATGCATATGCGTACCATGTGACAGCCATCAGCTATTCACAAATGCATACACACTTATTCTTGCACATGCTCAGTATGAGTTGGTGACTCAAAAAGTTTAAATATAAAAAGACTGTGCACATTTAGTTAATGGAAGTAAATTGGAAAGTTGTTTAAAATGGCATACTCTATCTGAATAATGAAAGTTTAATTTTGATTGAGTGTCCCTTTAATAGAAATAATTGCAATATGTATTATTCATCCATTTAAATGGATTTTACCTTTTTATTTTTTTATACTACATCTGTGCTTCCTTTTACAGCCCTATATTAAGGAGGAGGTCTTTGTAGGAAGGTTTATCTTAGCCTGATGTCATAAAATGTTTAGGCTAGTGAATAGACTAGATGACAGGGAGTCAGATTTGATCATGCCCAGAACAGATAGAAGAAAATTTAGGTTTTGAAAATGATCTTCTCTTATCACACTTGGGCTAAACTGAGAATTTCTAAGTGTTAATTTTGCAAGAAAACAAGTTATTTGCTGTTTTTTATACAACCTGTTCCTTTTTATATTCACTTTGATTTAAAGGGACACTGTAACCAAAATTTTTCTTTCGTGATTCAGATTGAGCATGAAATTTTAAGCAACTTTCTAATTTACTCCTATTATCAATTTTTCTTCATTCTCTTGGTATCTTTATTTGAAATGCAAGAATGTAAGTTTAGATGCCGGCCCATTTTTGGTGAACAACCTGGGTTGTCCTTGCTGATAGGAGTAAATTAGAAAGTTGCTTAAAATTGCATGCTCTTGATGCTCTGAGCTGGTTTTCCGGTGGAGGAGGAGCTACACAGCTGTGGCTAGGCTCGTCTCTCCAGTCTCCTGGACATTGGCGGTAGTTTTTTCGCGCCAGCCCCTGGTTTGGGGCTTCCCCCTGGACAAGCTGCAAGAACTACTCCGGACCCATCAACAGTGGCACTCCATCCCACTGTTGGACTTTTGTCGTTGGCTACCTGGATTTCAGAGTACTCCCTAACTCACTAAGACCAACTTAAGTCAAAAGGTTTTCTTTTTTTTCCTCCCCATCACATCTAGCGCCACGGACCCGGCTTCCTCCTGCTATTAACGAGCCTAAAACCGCCCCCTGCTGCTCTTTTCCTACCTCACAACGGAACTGAGACACTTTCTCTAGATATCGATCCTCCTCCCTCTCTGCATCTATCACATCTGACAGCCAAGCGTCAAAGTGGGCTCTCCAACTTACCTACCAGCAGCTGCTCTGTTTCCCGGCCCTATCAGCTGGGGCTCACCCCTCTCCCTCCCCCACCGGTGCTGCGTGGGGGGGAGTTGGACCCGGCTTGAGAGCGTGGACCGGAGACACAGCTTGTTCCCCTGCTGATCGGCCGCCTGGTGCGGCGCCGCCCACTCCCCCCCCACCGGTGCTGCGTGGGGGGAGTTGAGTGCGGTCTCCATCGGGAGAGCCAGCTCAGGAGCGCCGGATACATCATCTGGGCCAAAACGGCCGGAAAACGATCTGACATCCGCCAAAGGCCGTACACCACAGGAGGGGGTGAGTTCTCTAGCTAAGCTAGAAGTCTTACTGCCATAGGAATAGTTGTAGAGGGCAGCAGGGGGCCATAGAATTGCTGGGGATCTGTATGTGTTGTACCTGAACTTGCTCTTTGCTGAGGTTGACAGCACTGTGAGCCACAGGGTTATGTGCAGAGAGCTGAACTCTTGGATTTCACCGAACATCAGGCTGATTTATTCCACTCTCTGAAGACTTAGCGAAAGCATAGTTTGGAGCCAAATTTTTAGCTTGCATTGCCTTGCTAGACTGCCCTTGAAAGATTAATGTGCTCAGGGGCACAGAGAGACGGTTTCCTGGGACTGCTGTTCTCTGATCCTCTATAGAGGGAAACTGTGGAGGATTTGTGTAATATCCACATTATAAACTGTGTTATTAAACTCTATACCTCTCACTGAAACCTGAAGGACCTGCTCCTGTATGGGGAAACAGGAAAAGGCACTATAGAGCACTGGCTGATCTGTGCTTCTCAAATTATAGGCTGGACTCTCAAGAGTTAATTACTGAAGCAGTTCTCTGTATATATGTGTTATTTTCTTCAATTTTTGTGGGTTACTCAAGCAATATTGGTACTCATCAAAGTATATCTAAGCATATAAGGTCTGTGCTAGCCAAGGTGCTGGCAGTTTCTCTGTTTTTTTGTTTTTTCTGTATCTTGCAATAAGCCACGCTTAAATTTGTATGTAAATATATACTGCATTGGCTTTGATCTTAAACTTGACATAAGGTCAAAAGCTGAGATATCATTCATAAATAAGAGTAAATAAAACTGTCATATCAAGAGGGAAGGAAGGGAAGGAGAAGAAAAACACATACTACAGAAAAATTTACTGTTGCAAATACATATCTTTCCTGTGCTAAAAAGCATTAAAGACCCTTAAAGCCAAATTGTTAAAATTAGTCTCACCGTAGCATAGCTTAATTTATGCTTTGTAAGTCAAAAGGGTCTCTACCTAAAATACTCTTCTATGTGGGCAGGTTTAACATTGTTATAAAACTCTCATTGTTATTTTTAGAATGAGATAGAGGGGGGAACCCCAATAGGGATATGCGTCTGACTTTCTGGTAAATTAAACTAGAATTCAGAACTTATATTTCTGAATATCTTATGTAATAAACACTGCTAGAGCCCCCATTAGTCCTTGCTTCTATACTTCCTAAATCAAGACCTGACTGCTCATTTACTTCCACCTAAGCTTCAGGCCTGTTAGGCCGACTTCTGTACAAGAGTTAATCTACTGCTGCCAAGAGCTCTCTTAGAACTACTATCACTGCTACTCAGCACAAACTGGTTACACAGAGCAAAGGCTGACTCAACCACTATATAAGCTATTGTTTATCAATGTAACTCATCTTTCACTGGGGGGCCCATCTTAGAAAGGTTATACGCTCTGAATCTTTAATTCAGCACACTGATTCAAGGATAAATCCTTGAGGTCAGCGGACTAGGAAGGCCAAATCCTTCGGTACTTATATAGTAAAAGAAGACAAACTTATAAGATGTAAATATTATTTATCTTCTATGCATTAATCAACAGTAAAAATCCTGTAAGGCAATCTGAAAGGCCTAGAACTAAGTACAGTTCAAACTAGCCTATCCCAGGTCCTCCCTGACAATTATCAGGTAAACTATAGAGCATATGTACTCTTAGTTATAAGTATTATTCCTAGCGACATTGTCTCTCTTGCAACAGGGAGAAAACAAGGACATAACCTGAGGCAGAATTTCTTTCTCTATAACCTAATTCGCAGGAGGCACTTGCCTGCCTAAATTCTATCACAGGTCCTTGTGGGTCCCATTTGTGTCTATCTTAATATTCAAGTTAAGGGCAATTCTTAGAGTATAATATTATTGTCATAACTTATTAATTGGCTCTAGGTTCAAGGTAAATCTACCTGTTAACTATATATCTTCTCTTCTCTTCTAAAGCAGGAGGGGAAAAGGGAAAGGGAAGAGAAAGGGCTGAGAGGAAAAATCCTTCTTGGACCTCAATACTAAAGTAAACATTAACCCTCCTTAGAAGGTTTAGATAACATTGACTCTCTATACCAAATCTACTTTTCTAAATTTTTCAAAGATTTATCTGGGCACAGGGATAGGCCAGTCTAAACTCCCTGTATACAAATAAATATTTGTTAAAACATAACTCTTCATGAATATCCATTGGTAATATAATTCAATAAAGTGTACATAAAGGGAATTAAAGACGCAAAACTAATTGGAAGATTCTGTTACTCAAAATGTACCCTTTCTCCTAGGTGTAAACAAGTGGGATAAAACTCACACATTTCAATAAAGATTCACTTCTCCCTACCTGTATGGCTGGATCTCTCACATAAATAATTAAGCACCCCCATATAGGCACTTCCTATTTTTCTCCCCACCCTCACGTCACTTTCACCACCTCACTATATCCTCACCTCCTAGCTGGAGGATTAATTACCTCCTCAAAACTTCACATTCACCCTCTACTTTGTTGTATTTTTTCTTCTTATTCATCTTTTTTTTTCTCTCTTTTCTTTTTTTTTTTTTTTTTTCACGGCAATAACTCTCACTATTGTTTTTTTTTCCAACCCATGGATAAATTTTTACACACTACACATAAGACCCCTTCTCCAGCCATGGCAGCTAGACAAAAGGATAGGAAACCTAGGAACACACAAGAAACTGTCACTGATATACAATCAAGTACAGCTAATGTATCAGAATTGCAAGAAGTAACAAGCATTCAAAATCTTGTTACCAGTATCTCAAATGCTTTGGCCCCTAAATTTGATGCTCTCAAAACTGAACTTAGACAAGATATTTTCCTGTTAACACAGGAAGTTCGGCAATTTTCTTCTAGATTGCAGGAAGCGGAACAAAGGGTATCTGATCTGGAGGACCTAACAACTCTGCACGGTTCCAATCTTGAAAATGCAAATACTAATATACAAAAAATTCAAAACAAACTAGAGGATCTAGAGAATAGATCCAGAAGGAACAATGTGAGAGTTGTGGGTCTTCCAGAGGAACAACAAAATGAGAACCTTATTCCCTTTATTTCAGAATTATTACCCAAACTGTTGAAAATACCATCCACACATCAACCTATTTTGGTTGAGAGAGCGCATAGACTTGGCCCCCTTCGCATAGATAATAAAAGCAGAAATAAACCTAGACCGGTTATAGCAAAATTATTGAACTACCAGGACAAAGTAACTTTATTTCAGTATTATCGTAGACAGCAACCGATTACTTTTGAAGGGGCAAAAATCTTATTGTTTCAAGATTTTTCTGTGGACACAGCAACTAAAAGACGGGAGCTTGCTCCTATCTGCTCCAAATTTATAGAAAAAGGCTATCGGGCGATGATAATATACCCCCACAAACTTAAGGTCATAGCACTTGAGAAAACGCACTGGTTTGAAGAAGCCAGTCAGGCTGAAAAGTTCTATAAAACACTTGAACCTTTAACTTAATAAATAGAGGACAGGAGTACAATAAACACTGGAAGTTAATAAAAAAAATGGCTGAAACTCAGGTTCCTATTAGGGTAGACCCGTGCTGTCCAACAGACATGGGTCCTGGGACTCTCTTCCCCCACGTGCGGGGTAAATTAAATTCATCTTTTCTTTTTCTTTTTTCTTTTTTTAATTTTTTTTTTTTTTTTTTGTTTTTTGCCTTGTTTTGTTTTTTGTTTCTGTTTCTGTTTTTGTTTTTGTTGTTGTTTTTGTTCTTTTCTTTTTCTCCTTCTTCTCTCTCCCTCCCTTGGTCTCTTCTCCCCTTCTCCTTCTTTCTTCCTCTCCTCCTCTTTTTGTATTAAATGGATCCAATAGAAAAATGTAAAATAGTGTCTTGGAACGTAGGAGGGATTTCTACACCCATTAAACGAAAGGCAATCCTTACACAATTACGTAAATCCCAAACTGATATTGGTTTCATACAAGAAACCCATTTATCTGCTGAAGAATCTTTAAAATTAAAAACTTCCTGGGTTAAAGAAATATACTTTACTGCTGGTATTAAGAGAAAGAGGGGGGTAGCAATACTAATAGGTAAAAGGATTGGGGCAGAAGTTGTCAGCTCTGTTGCCGATCCGGGGGGGAGATATGTCCTAATAAAAATAAAAATTGCACAGAGGCTGTATACGCTTTGCAATGTCTACGGCCCAAATGTGTTCGATGCAGAATTCTGGAATACTCTCCAGTCGAAGCTCCTATCTTATGCAGAAGGCCTTTTGATTGTAGGGGGCGATTTCAACATGGCACCACAATGCCCAGTAGATAGACTCAGACAAAATACTAAACACTTGAAACAAAAGAGAGACAACTTAGAATCTAAAATGTATAGAAAAATCAAGACCAACTTAGCTCTATGTGACATTTGGAGGATTCAGAACCCATCTGCTCAGATGTTTACATGCCTCTCGAAGGCTCACAAGACCATGTCTAGAATCGATGTATTCTTGATGGATGAGCACCTTATATCAACAAGGGTCAAGGCTGAGGTAATGCCTATACTCTTATCAGATCATGCACCTATCTCTCTCGTGCTACAATTAGCTCATACACTCCCTAACACACCTCGTTTCTTCTTTCCTTATTATCTTGCATCTGATTCAAAATGTAAAAGTCGGCTTTTAAATACATATAAAGAATATGTACAGTTCAATAGAGAGCATTTGGAAAACCCTGAACTATTCTGGGAGACTGCGAAGGCAGTAATGAGGGGTGAAATCATTGCATACAATGCTGCTCTACTTAAGAAAACTAGATTAAAAGAAAAAGAAGCATGTAAGTTTTTGCTTAACTCTTATAATCAATACTTGCTTAATAAAACCTCCCTTAACTGGGCAAAATATATGAGAGCTAAAAGCGAGAGGGACTCCTTCATCTTATCCCAAGAAACTCAAAAAGAACTGAAAATCCAGGCCAGAATGTATAGATATGGCAACAAATCTGGTAAAATGCTGGCTAAACTAATCAAAAATGAAAAAAAGCAACCAAATATAGACAAACTCCAGCATAAAGGGGAGTACCTTACTAAACCTGACGATATTCTTGGTGTATTTCATCAATATTATAAGGAGCTCTACATGCTCAATAGTAATGACACAAAGAAATCTGCTCATTTCTGGAGTGGAATTAAATATCCTACATTAAATCTAGAAGACACTAATAGTCTTAACGCCCCCATCACGGCAGAAGAGATTGGGAAAACAATATCTAACCTATCTTTCAATAAAGCAGCCGGTCCTGATGGTCTCCCTAGTGAGTTCTATAAAATTATGTCTACTGAAGTTACTTCGCATCTTTGTATTCTTTTTAATAGTTTTTACATTGACGGCAAACCCATCCCCCCCTCCTTTTCTCACTCCTATACAACATTGATACTTAAAGGAGATAAAGATCCTTCTTATAAGGAGTCATATAGACCAATTGCTTTACTTAACGGCGATTATAAAATCTTAGCCGCAATTTTGGCATCCAGACTACAAGGGGCTCTCACAAAAATCATTCATACAGATCAATCAGGGTTCCTAAATAATAGGAACTCTGCTGCAAAAATTAGGGAGGTCTTGGTTGTGACAGAGTATTACGAGACGGTATCTGAGGGGGACAGCGGGGGAGAGGGTACACATGATCTTGCCATTATATCCATTGATGCTGAAAAGGCATTTGATTCTATCACTCATGAGCATATCTACTCTTCTTTAAATCATTTCGGCATCAGGGGTAATTTTTCTGATTTTGTTGCGAATCTTTATACCCAACCTTCCACAAAACTGATAGTAAATAGGAATATCTCATCTCCTATTTTCTTAGGTAGAGGAATGCGTCAGGGCTGCCCTCTCTCCCCGCTCCTCTTCGATATTGCCATTGAGCCGTTAGCAATTAAAATAAGACAATCCTTGGATGGTATTAAAATTCACAACCATGAAATAAGAACTGGGCTCTATGCAGATGATTTGCTTGTCTATATGACAAATACCAAATTAAACATGCCTAAGCTTCTTCATATAATGGATCACTTTGGTTCCTTTTCAGGTTACAAAGTAAATATGACGAAATCTGAAATATTCTGGCTTAGGAAAAATACAAATTCAGTAACAAATATCCCCTTCAGACAGGTTACGGAATCTTTTAAATACCTAGGGATTCATATCCCGGTTAAAAGTACCGATCTCTACAATCTTAACATTCTTCCAGTTTTCAAAACGATTAAAGAAAAACTTAAAGATTGGCAAAATCTGCCCTTATCACTTTCTGGCCGGATTGCTCTATTTAAAATGGCCCTCCTACCGAAACTACTTTATATTCTTCAAAATACACCATTATTACTACTTGGAAAAGACATCCGCTTATTCAATAGTGCACTTAAAAAATTTCTCTGGCAAGGGAAAAGATCAAAAATTTATTTCGGAAAACTTTCAGTACCAAAAGAATATGGAGGACTGGCCTTACCTGATATAAGGCTTTACAACCTCTGTTTTCTTGCACGTATAGTCACAGACTGGATTGCATGTAATAACTATGTTTTAAATAACGAATTGGAATCCAGTGTCTCTTATCCTTACTGGCCCTCCGCATTGACCCATCTAGACATTAAAGAAATCCCGACAGAAATTAAAAAGCTTAAAGCATTTTACAACCCGCTTAAAGCCTGGCAAAAAATAACCAAGCTCCTCCTAATTAATAGCAAAGCTTCTATCTACCTCTCGATACTAGGAAATCCTAAATTCCAAGCAGGAATTCATTCTGCGGTCTTCAGAAGATGGGACTCTGCTGGTCTAAAGAATGTTTATCAAATAATAGACAAAGAGAGACAATGCATTAAATCATTTCAGGAAATAAACACAGAGTTTAATTTGTCAAACCGAGACTTCTTTGCCTATTTGCAACTCCGACACTATGCGTTGGAATTAGTCAAAGAAAAAGGCTGGAACTGGAGCATGGGCAAACTTGATGACTGGTTGGTGCTAACTAGAAATGCTCATATGTCCATTGCACCATGTTATTATTTCCTGGGTTCAAATAAGGGTCTCCCCGTTTTAACACATCTGGCACTATTCTGGAATACATTAATGGTTCAGTGTAACATAGATCAAAAAACTCTGCAACTCTCAATAAAAAAGGTGGCTCAGAACACACTCTCAGCTACATGGCGAGAGGCCCATGCTAAATTCCTCCATAGGGCATATTTTACCCCCGAGAGAGGCTGTAGATCTGGCAACTTAGGATTTAATAAATGCCCCAAATGCTCATATTTCGCAGCGGATTTCCCACATATGATATGGTATTGCCCAAAAATTAAAATTTTTTGGCTTAAAGTGGAATACTGGCTAAAAAATGTATTAAAAATAGCTCCTCTTTCCCTAACTTTCTACCAGTCAGTACTCTGTTTAAAGAAAGAACCTGGCAAACAGAATAATGAAAAAATTGTAACCTCCACTATCCTTGCTACCAGATATTTAATCTGCAAAAAATGGAAGAGTTGCTCAATTCCTAGTATCTCTGAAGTGAAAAATTGCATGAAAAAACAATGTATGTTAGAACAAAGAGATATAAACCTAGAAAATGATCAGGACATCAATAGGTTTTTCAATAACTGGGCAAATTTTTTAAAAATATTCTCCCCTACTGAAATAAATCATATAATTTTCCCTTTCAAAAACACAGAAATAGGGATATTAGGGAACTGATAGTTATTGGGAGTTGGGCGAGTGAGGGAGACGGGAGGGAAGGATCCCTTACTGTTTCTTTCTACCTTTTTTTTTTTTTTTTTTTTTTTTGTCTTCTCTTCTCCTCGCACGTGGGGGAGAAGGCAAAGGGTAGGGGTTAAAAAAAAAAGAAAAATCCCAAGACATTCTCGGAGATAAATGTATAAGATGTTAAGTTGTAACATTATTATGAACTGTATGAAATATAATCTTAAAGTTATATGTTAAGAGGAATTAACATAACAATGTTTAAGTTAAACAAGGTAATAAGATTGTATAACGCTGTAATAGCATGCTAGTTTCTAATTGTTTATCTTTCTTATTGTATGCTTTTTTATGCACACGATAACAGATATCTTGTTCTTGTTTTTTGAATAATGTTTTGGTCCATAAATAAAAGATTTAAAAAAATTGCATGCTCTTTCTGAATTACAAAAGAGAAATTTGGGTTCAGTGTCCCTTTAATGTATTTGTTTTTACAAAGGAACACTGTTTAATATCCCTTTAATAGATTAAAGAGGTAGGAGGCGATTATATTGAAACAGCAGTCTAGCACTGACGTTTAAACAATTTTATCCTTTTTAAAGCATACATTACTGACTGATATAAAGCTGTCTTAAAACACTTTAAGAAATGCATGTTAATACACAACTAATTTTAAAGTCTCAGTTGTACACTGGATTATGAGTAAACTTCCTTGGCTCTTTCCCTGTGGAAAAGAAAAGTCTACAAGGACACAAAAATAGTTTTTCAAAGCAGAAACCACAGTTTGGAAAAAAAAGAAAACACAAGCAGTAAATACATGCATACACACACACACACACACACAAACAGACACACACACATGCACACACAAACACACACATACACACACACACAAACACACACACACAAACAGACACACACATATACGCACACACAAACACACACACAAACACACATTCACACAAACAGACACACACACACGCACAAACACACACACACACACAAACACACACACACACAAACACACATTCAAACAGACACACACACACACACACACATACAAACAAACACACACATACACACAAACACACATTCACACAGACACACACACATAAACACACATTCACACAAACAGACACACGCACAATG
Source organism: Bombina bombina (assembly GCF_027579735.1). NCBI lineage: Eukaryota > Metazoa > Chordata > Amphibia > Anura > Bombinatoridae > Bombina > Bombina bombina. Next base: position 142,144,026 of record NC_069509.1, on the reverse strand, counting down.
CAGGGCAGCGGCTTCAAAGGCCAATAAGATACTAGCATGTATTAAAAGAGGCATTGATTCAAGGGAGGAAAGAATAATTCTGTCATTATATAAAGCCCTGGTAAGACCTCACCTTGAGTTTGGAGTGCAGTTCTGGGGACCAATTGCTAAAAAAGATATTGCAGAACTAGAAAAAGTTCAGAGAAGGGCCACAAAGCTAATAAGGGGATTGGAGAAATTAACCTATGAGGAGAGGCTAGCCAAACTGGGTCTGTTTTCTTTAGAAAAAAGGTGCTTGAGAGGTGACATGATTACTTTATATAAATATATTCAAGGCCCATATACAGAGATGGCAGAAGCTCTGTTTATTCCAAGAAAATTGTTTCTGACAAGAGGTCATAATTTAAGGTTGGAGGAAAGGAGATTTAATCTCCTCCAACGGAAAGGTTTTTTTCACTGTAAGAGCAATAAAATTGTTGAACTCATTACCAAAGGAGGTAGTGAATGCCAATACCATAGATACATTTAAAAATAGTCTGGATAAATTTCTGTATACAAACAAAATTCATGGATATGATTGCTAGTATTAAATGGGTCACATTTTAATGGGGTTATTTAAGCTTAACTGGAGCTTTTTGTAAGTATTTTAGATTTGTATAGGTTGAACTCGATGGACTTCAGTCTTTTTTCAACCTTATCTACTATGTTAATATGTTACTATGTTACACACAAACACACACACATACACACAAACACACATTCACACACACATACACACACACAAACACACACACACATACACACAGACAAACACACACACATACACATAAACACACAAACATAAATAAAAAAAATCTACTTATATTTCTGGATGTAGCCTTTTTAAAATGTCTATCATTCAAATAGATCCTATCACATCATTACAAATGTTCTAATTTAATGCAAGTTATTAAAACATTTTCATATAGGGGAATGTTCCTTTATCTGCCTTATGTCTTCTAGTTTTGGAGATATTGATCTAGGTTTACATGCACACAATATGCTGCAGATGGATCTCTTCAGGCAGGATAATATTTGAAATTCATTAAGGCTCATTTCACCTACCTTTTGTAGTCAATCACCAGTGGGCATCCCTGTTGTTAACATATTGTAGTTGTGTTATCTTGTCCATTGCATACAAAGGGCCCCATGTATTATAAGGCATGCAAAGAGCTTCTCAACTTAAGAAGCTGTCCGTATACCTTCACTGCATACGGGCAGTGGATCTGTTTGGTTGTGGGCCCATAAACAGCATTACACAATCCGCTGAGTGTGTAATGCCCGCCCCTTTACTCAAGTGGAAAATGGAGTGAGAGAAGGGACTGTCAATCACCGAGAGCGAGCAAGCTCTCTGTGACTTCTCTTCGCCACCTCAGAAGTGGCAAAGAGTGTAAGAAGCAATGGTCTAATGACCGCTGCTTCTTCCATTGCAGGAAGCAGGGTCGCACATTTGCAAGCCTGCCAAACAAGGGCTTTAGAGCAGCTTACACTGCTTCGTACATGTAGCCCAAAATGTGAACCATTAGAAATGTTGAAAGCAATAAATACAACCATGAAGACTTTGGAACCCCATTTGCAAATTTAGATCTGTAAATGCATAAAGTAGTTAAATGTTTGCATGCCTGTTTTCTTATATTAAAGTATCCTCACTAATTAGGACAGTTTTAATATCGACAATCTCACAGACGCAAAAGGGGCTTAATGGTGGGTGTTAAAGGGGACAATTTTATAGAGGCTGTTTATAGTTTTTTAGTAATGTGCCTGGTGATTACGTACGTAGAGAGCAGCGCTTCAGCCGTGGTGCACAGGAGTTGTTTGATTAACAGGGGGGTGAGTAGTATATAAGTTTGTGTTTATTGTTGCATATGTAAATGCTCTAAGGACGGGGGTAAAACCCCAAAACGTCACTTGATTAAAAGTAATACTGGGGGGGCGGAGCCGGCCAGAGAAGAACATGGCTGCAATCTTTTAATGCTGCGATACAGACCTTCTTGATGGGCCGCTCATCCGGGGGATACGTACACTAAAGCACCTTTATGGAGCATAACACTAAGCCATAAAAATCTAGAGAGGTAAATAAAGAAGCCAGAACAACTGGAAGACAAGCAGAGATACCGCCTTGCTATACGTAACGGCTGCGGCCTGACGGCAGAAAACACTACCCCCACACTGTACAGCAACACAGCAACGACGATGGGTGTCGCCGCAATCTTGCCAATAACGGAGCACATCAGATTGCTGGCTCTCTGAACACTGTAACATATGCAGTAGCAGGTGACACACGAGACCTGTGAAACTGCGGGGCGCGGCCATCAGGTGCTTTTGGGGCTGCGGAGCGAGATCTAGCCACCATCGTCGTGTAAGTAGCTGTTAAACATCCTCGCTACTCAGGCAGTTCACTCAACAAGGAGGGATAAAACGGGTCATACCTAAAAGGCACAGTAAAGACCCCTGGACATAATAGACACTAGTCAGTATGGTCTGCAGCCCTATAGCACCACAAATTCATACATTGCGGCCTATGTCACTCAGCTTTCTGATAACTGCCTTATACCTGAGATAGAAATTGGAACTTAACTACACCTCCTTTCTACCAAGCAGCAGAAAATATCACTGCAGGGAAATAACTGAATAACAAGCAAACACCTCCCTTCACATATCTAAGATGACTTCAAGAAATAGAAATAAGACGAACAAACTGTTAAAACCTGCAACCCCAAGTGCAGGAAAACTTAACGCATAAATGAATGACTTAACAAAATTTCCTTGCACACTTAGGCTTACTTTATTACAAATAGGACTGACATGTGCCAAGGCATTAATTGCATTAAACTGCAAAAGCCAGAACTCTCCGACACTCACTAACTGTTTAAATAAGGTAACAGACTTACTGACTTTGGTGGAGTATGGATATCTGAGGAGAAAATTAAACTTCCTCACAGATGTAAAATTCCTCTGGGAAAACACACGGGCTGAAACCAGCTCCACACTTTCACCTGGGGACACTACAATGGCAGATAACTAGACTCACCGCATAAACCGATCACACTCTAGCAGATCGCCATTGAGATATAGAGATTCCTCCTGCTCCACCTCCTCCCCACTTACCTCACACATGGAACCTTCTACACCTCCCGCCTTGGGCTTATATCTCTTTGTCCACCTCATTTTCAGTACTTACGGCAGTCAGGGCGCGGCAGTCCAAAATGTCAATGAATCATGAGAAAATCAGCTCAACTATTCTCTGGGTGATGCTTGACAGGTGATTGTTCCCCAATCTGTGGGGGTCCCCCCCTTGTTTCTTGCTTAATGTGTTTTTTTTCTTTTCTTTTCAGTGATTGATTTATAAGCTACATCACTCATCTTGTAACAATGCTATACAGGTCTTAATGTTACCTTGTGAAAAGGGATATGTACTGTACTCATGAACCAAATAACCTGTACTATTCCTTTGTCATATCTTTGTAACTGAAGATGAGTTTAAATAAAAAACATTTTATAAATCTAAAAAAAAAAAGTAATACTGGTGTTAAATTCAGAGAATGCGTTCTTACCTATGGAAATATATATATATATATATATACAGGTAGCCCTCAGTTTACGCCGGGGTTAGGTTCCAGAAGGAATGGTTGTAAATCGAAACCGTTGTAAATTGAAACCCAGTTTATAATGTAAGTCAATGGGAAGTGAGAGAGATAGGTTCCAGGCCCCTCTCAAAATTGTCATAATAACACCTAATACATTATTTTTAAAGCTTTGAAATGAAGAATCTAAATGCTAAATAGCATTATAAACCTAATAAAATAATCACACAACACAGAATATTTAATTAAACTAAGTTAAATGAACAAAAATGTTTGCTAAACAGCATTATAAACCTAATAAAATAACAGTTATTTCTATGCATTCCAATCTGGACTGATTTATAGACAGGAAGATCTTCTTTGTTTGAAATCTGCTCGATAGCTCAGGTCTGGTTAAACTGATTCACTTCAACTTGCTTGGCTTTGCTGCAACACAAGCGGACAGCTACACCTACAGGCTATTTTAATAAATGCACTGCTTCTCAATGCTTTTCAATAGCAGTCACATGACTGGAAAAAAAGGTTGTTATTCTGAAACGGTGTAAATTGAACCGTTGTAAAACGAGGGCCACCTGTATATATATATATAGGTGAAACTCAAAAAATTAGAATATTGAGCAAAAGTTAATTTATTCACTAATGCAACTTAAAAGGTGAAACTAAAATATGAGATAGACTCATTACATGCAAAGCAAGATAGTTCAAGCCGTGATTTGTCATAATTGTGATGATTATGGCTTACAGCTCATGAAAACCCTAAATCCACAATCTCAGAAAATTAGAATATTGTGAAAAGGTGCAATATTCTAGGCTCAAAGTGTCCCACTCTAATCAGCTAATTAAGCCATAACACCTGCAAAGGGTTCCTGAGCCTTTAAATGGTCTCTAAGTCTGGTTCAGTAGGAATCACAATCATAAGAAAGACTGCTAACCTGACAGTTGTGCAGAAAACCATCATTGTCACCCTCCATAAGGAGGGAAAGCCTCAAAAGGTAATTGCAAAAGAAGTTGGATGTTCCCAAAGTGCGGTATTAAAGCACATTAATAGAAAGTTATGTGGAAGGGAAAAGTGTGGAAGAAAAAGGTTCACAAGCAGCAGGGATGACCGCAGCCTGGAGAGGATTGTCAGGAAAAGGCCATTCAAAAGTGTTGGGGACTTTCACAAGAGCCACCACACACAGACGGATCCTGGACATGGGCTTCAAATGTCGTATTCCTCTTGTCAAGCCACTCCTGAACAACAAACAACGTCAGAAGCTTCTTACCTGGGCTAAAGAAAAAGAGACCTGGTCTGTTGCTCAATGGTCCAAATTCCTCTTTTCTGATGAGAGCAAATTTTGCATCTTATTTGGAAACCAAGGACCCAGAGTATGGAGGAAGAATGGAGAGGCACACACTGCAAGATGCTTGAAGTCCAGTGTGAAGTTTCCACAGTCTGTGTTGATTTGGGGAGCGATGTCATCTGTTGGTGTTGGTCCACTGTGCTTCATTAAGTCCAGGTTGAAAGCAGCCACCTACCAGGAGATTTTGGAGCACTTCATGCTTCCTTCCACAGACAAGCTCTATGGGGTTGCTGACTTCATTTTCCAGCAGGACTTGGCACCTGCCCACACTGCCAAAAGCACCAAAACCTGGTTCAATGACCGTGGGATTACTGTGCTTAATTGGCCAGCAAACTCGCATGACCTGAATCCCATAGAGAATCTATAGGGCATTACCAAGAGAAAGATGAGATCCATGAGACTGAACAATGCAGAAGAGCTGAAGGCCGCTATTGAAGCATCCTGGTCTTCCATAACACATCAGCAGTGCCACAGGCTGATAGCTTTCATGCCACGCCACATTAAGGCAGTAATTGCTACAAAAGGGGCCCAAACCAAGTACTGAGTACATACAGTATGCATGCTTATACTTTTCAGAGGTCAGATATTGTTTTATGTACAATCCTTGTTTTATTGATTGCATGTAATATTCTAATTTTCTGAGATTGTGGATTTGGGGTGTTCATGAGCTGTAAGCCCTAATCATCACAATTATGACAAATCACGGCTTGAACTATCTTGCTTTGCATGTAATGAGTCTATCTCATATATTAGTTTCACATTTTAAGTTGCATTAGTGAAATAAATTAACTTTTGCACAATATTCTAATTTTTCGAGTTTCACCTGTTTATATATATATATATATATATATATATATATATATATATATATATATATATATATATATATATATATATATATATATATTATTTTTTATGGAATAATAATATGAATACAAATTGTGGGGATTTATATTCATAAGCTTCAGATGCACATCTTTTTATGCACTTTTAAAACTTCAAGCAAACTGCATTTAACAACAGTTTTAATCTGGTTCTTTTGTATGCAAGTTGTTTTTCCCTTAAATTTCAGAGCAAGCATTAATTAGCAACATTTGGTGATTCTTTAGAAGTATCGCCTTTTTTATTATATAGGCATTACACCAATAAAACAATATTTTAGTCTAATGGCTACAAAGCTGAAAGAATTTAGAAGTAATATATTTCACTCATTTTTAAACTGCAATCAAAAACTGCTGAACCATGGCTATAGATGGGCATAATTCATCATAGGTCCCAGACACAAGCTTGCTTCTATGATAAAAGTTATCAGTTTGGCAGTTTTACTATGCAATTGCTTCTTATGGCATTTAAGTACAAAATAAATTAGTTGGGAAATCCTTAAGTAAGCAAAAATGAAAGTAAATAATGATTGCCATTTGTCTCAGTAGACTAAAAAAAATAAATTTTAAATGTATTCACAATAATATAGGAACAGGAAAATATCAGTAGCCAGAATGGTGATTCCTGATCTGTGACCACAAGATAATTAAAATCAATTAATTAAGTAAATAAACAACTAATTAATTACAAATCAACATAATACTGTAATTGGCAGTCTGACTATCTGGGTGAAAAAAATGACCCTACCATTTGCCTTGTATAAAATAGATCAAAACTTGTTTTCTGTGATATAACATTAAAAAAATCTCTGTCCAGTCACTGGACCTTTTTTATGTAAAAATAAATGTATATGTAAGTTTTTATATCATGACATACAGAAACTTAGTTAAGTAATTATTACATTCCCAATACAATTTGCATTGTATTGTATTATGTGTAATAAAAAAAAAATAATAACAACTTGCAGTACGTTCATTGTTTATTTTGTGCTTTTTCATGCAATTTACCTTTGACTGGATTACTTATGCAGGGTAGATGCTTATTTTTATTTTTCTATGGTGTTAATAAGAGGTAAAGAATATTCACAGCATGTTTCAAAAGTTATATCCTTGATTGCAAAACAGCGTCTATGCTAACAAATTAATAATTTGTAATGTTTCATTATTCAGATATAAGAGCACTAAATGCAGCAGCGTTTGCTACCATACGGTGCACGGTACCTACATGTCTGCTAGCTACCTAGGTATGTTCAACATAAAAATAATTAATATGAGATTGAAGCATGTTTGATAAAAGAAGTTCATTGAATTGTTTTTGTTTTAATTTTATGTATCTGAATCATGAAAGAAAAAAAGGGTTTTCTGTCCCTTTAAAATAGGCACACAGATCATCACATTGATCTGCCATTGCCTTGCTTAACACTTTTAAGCGAGACAAATAATAAAATAAAATATAAGAATGCTTGGAGCCTGGGAAATTAATATAACCAATAATTAACAATAAATCAGAAAATACAAAACTATTGTGTATACCAGAACACAGGTTTCTTGATAGATTAGAGGTCATTGTGTGCATAAATTGAGTTAAACGATCCCTCTACTTTCACAATCTATGAAGTTCCACAATTATTGTGAGCAAAAAGGTTCAAGGGCGTAATATACTGTAAAGTAGATTCAATTATTTTAATTATGGACATTTTTGTGCAGGTATGTATGTGTGTAAAATGTTATATGGCACACACGAAGTAGCATTGTCTAGCTGTTAAAAAATGTGAACATGCACAGAGATAAGAGGCGGTCTTCAAGGGCTTAGAAATTAGCATATGAGCATGCCTAGGTGTAGCTTTCAACAAAGAATACTAAGAGAACAAAGAAATTTGATGATAAAAGTAAAAATGGAAATGTGTTTAAAATTGATTGCCCTATCTGAATCATGAAAGTTTAACTTTAAATAGACTGTCCCAGTAAAATAAATCACAATTCCTGTGAGCGTGGGAAAGCTAGGTACTAAAATATAAAATGTAAATTGTTCTATCTAAATATTGACTTTTGTATATACAAGCAGAGATAAGATATGTAGGTGTTTGTATATATTCAAAGATAAGAAAATGAAGTTTGCTCCACTGCATGCTCAGACCATTTGCATGGGTTGTGGTTCAATTAACAAAAACAGGTATTTCATATACAAAAAAAGAAACTTAAAGGGACATGAAACCCAAACATTTTCTTTCATGAGTCAGATAGAGAATACAATTTCAAACAACTTTCCAATTTACTTCTATTATTTAATTTGCTTCTTTCTCTTGTTATCCTTTGTGGAAATGTTTATCTAGGCAAGTTCATATGCAGCAGAGAACCTAGGTTCTAGTTTTGATTGGTCGCTGCATATATAAACTGATTGTCATTGGCTCACCCATGTGTCTAGTTAGAAACCAGTAGTGCATTGCTGCTCCTTCAACAAATGATAATAAGTGAATAAAACAGATTAGATAATAGAAGTAAATTAGAAAGTTGTTTAAAAATGTATTCTTTATCTGAATCATGAAATAAATTTTTTGGGTTTCATGTCCCTTTAAACAAGCAACTCCCCTTACATTTCATACTCTGCAGCTGGTATAACAAGCAATTGGATCTTATTAAGGGAAAACGAAAGGTTTTCCCTTATTTGGATAGCCATGCGTATTCCTGACAATCTTCAATTATCTTGGAGTATTTTTAAAGGGGAATGAAATTAAAAGCTCAGATGACAAGCATTGGAGAAGGAGTTCATTGACCCCACTTGGAGGCAATGAAAGAGGTTAATGAGAGGACAAGGGGTTGGGTGCAGGGGGGGGGGGGGCTTTAAACCCCAGAACAGAAGCATAGCCATATTTTGCATCTGGAGCTCTAGAAATAATTTTCAATGTTCGCTTCCCGCATGCACATATAGTCTCCTCAGCCACTCCAATGTTAAAATTGAGATTCAGGGCCACATGTACTAAAATGCGTGCAGCCAAGGTTCTCAAATTGAGAAGTTCTACACACAGCTTTGCGGCATAAGGCAGCGGACCCTGTTCATCCACTGTCTATATATACCATGACACACTCAATTGAGCGTGTAATGCCGCCCCCTTCCCTCGTGTTACTAATCGCACAAGAGCAAGTGATTCCAGGTGATTTCTCTCCACCGACTCAGAGACAGCAAAGACTGTAAGAAGCAGTTGTCTGATGACCATTGCTTCTTACATAGCAGGCAGCAGGCTTCAAAGCAACTTACACTGTGTAGTACAGGAAGCCTTCAGTGTTTACTTGGAGAGCTTGTCTGATCTGAGGTCAGAGTCTGATCTGAGGACAGTCTACAAGTGATCGTTCATGTGTTTAACAGAAACCAATGCAATATAGAGAATAGCGAGTCGTGCAGCTAACATTCTCATTGGTTGACAAAGTGAGTTGCACGGGGGTTGTGTCAGCATAAGCTTAGATGTAAGTAACATTTGCTAATGATTGACAAATTATAAGACATTTGACAGAAAAAAAAATGCTACATGTGTATGAAATCTCTTATGCTATCATACTGTTATAAGTAAAACCCCACATTTTACCACCACTTTAAACTACATACCAAGCTAATGTTATTCGAAGCCCCAGGCAATTAGTTGGATGTATGGTAAAGAACGCTTCTATATTCTGGTTTCATAAATTTATATAAAAAAGGGATTATGCTTTATATTAGCAGTTGCTCTCATTCTGATTTTGCTGTTTTTTATGTTGGCAGGATTCTCTCACACCTCGTCATCACATATATTTCTCACATTATTTCATTTTAGATACAATCTCAGTTGTCATATCTCAATTTCTTTTTTCTTTCAATATACATATTTTTATAACAAATCAGCAGATTCACAAAGTCGTGAAAATAAACCTAGAAGCTAAAACACCCCTTTCTGCCAAAGAAAACATTCCATATAATGATGGCAGGTGTCTATGTTCATATAACTTGATTTTGTTATAAATATAACAGCTGTGAATGTGAAGTATAATTTATTTCTAGTATCAGACAATTCTTTATATAGTGAGAACTTCTGGACAGGCAGCACCATATGATGACAACAAACATGTTTTCTGCTTCACTGATTCACTAAGGGCCAGATTACAAGTGGAGAGCTAATTGGCCCTCCCACTAGAGCATTAATTGCACTTGAAGTATGCTTTTTGTGCTTATTGGGTTGTGCTCATTTTACGAGTTGAAAGTAAACTGTTTTCGCTCATGTCCTAACATCGCATTTGTGTTCACGTATTCCCCCCTAGTAGTCAATGGAGAAAAAAAGAGAAAAAAACTATCACCCCACTCTCGCACAAACACGATCGCATATTCTCATGTGCACTAACCCAACATAAAAATATGAATATTTTACATGTCAATGTTCTTAAAATAACAGAATATGTTCTATGTATTCATAATTAAATATTTCTGCATATAGATAGATATATAGATAGATATAGATATATAGATATATAAATATATATATTGGAATATCTACTTATTAATACATAGAACATATGCTATGTGCAGAACATTGGAATGTGAAATATTTACAGTAAATATATAGTTAAAACCTTTATTGAAAATGAATATTGCATACTTATGCTTTAAAATGTTTTCATCTACTTACCTGCAAATGGCTCCAATGTACTTGTATGTATGTCTATATATGTGTACATGTGTATTTATGTCTTTAAATGTGTATATATGTCTGTATACACATATATACACATATAAATAAATACATATGTAAACACACACACACACAGTCAATGTGTGGATTGTTTTTAAGAGGTTTACTTTAATTGATCAGCATGAAAGAAATTTGATTGCTACGGATTTGCACAATGTGCTTTTTTACTAAACATACAATGCAATTCTAGTCACTGTACAGAACATGTGTGCAACAAAAACAACAGGGAAAAGCTCAAACGAACACACTGATGCCCTTAACTCTTGACGTTCCAATGTTTTGTAAGATGTAACAGGAGCTTATTTCATTTCAGATAAAAACCTTTACAGAAATGTATTTTCCTTAAAGGGACATAAAAGTACAAATAGAAACTGCTCTAAGATATGGGGGCATCTTACTGTTGTGCTGTTTTGTCTGTTTTTTTTTTTAATAATTATGTGTAACCCCTTAACATATTGTTAAAGTCAACTACAGAACAGTAATTCACTACTGAGAGCTGCCTGGGCTAATTTGGTGAGCAAATGACAAGAGGCATAACAAGTGCCAACAGATTCTTTAGCTCTATAACATTTATAGGGGTCAAGTGGGTAGAGGGCCCTTCCTAGAGTTACACTGTTGTAGTCAGCTCTTATGAAGGTGATGGTGATCTACAAAAAACTGGGCTCATAGACTTACTTGCTAAGGGGGTTCAGGGGGTAACAAAGGAAGAGAGGCATTAAGATTAGAAAAGGTTAATGTATGTTGTATAAATCCTTGAACAGTTGAGTCTTTAAGGAGTGCTTGAAACTTTCAAAACTAAGGGAGAGTCTTGTGAAGTGAGGCAGAGCGTTCTACAAAATAGGGGCCAGTCTGGAAAAGTCCTGTAGATGGGTGGAGGAGATAACAAGAGAGGAGGAGAGGAGGATGTCGTAAGGAAGAGCGAAGGGGAGGGAGAGTATCTGGAGACAAGGTCTAAGATATAGGGGGAGCAGTGCAATTGAGGACCTTGTATGTCAGAGTGAGAAGTTTGTGTTTATTTCTGGAGGCTAGAGGAAGCCAGTGAAGGGATTGTCAGAGAGATTGAGCAAATGCAGAGCTATTTGTAAGGAAGACGAGTCTGACAGAGGCATTCATTATGGATTGAAAGAACCTAGATGGCAGCTAGGGAGACCTAGTGAGAGGACATCCAGGATGAGATATAAGAAAGACAGTTAGTGACACACGTTAGCAAGGAAGAGGATAGGTCTGGTGCAGAGAGATAGATTTGTGTGTCATAAACATACAAGTGATATTGAAACCCATGGGACTTTAATTAGGAACCTAATGATGATGTATAGATTGAAAAGAGAAGGGGACCAAGGACAGAGCCTTGTGATACCCCAACAGAAAGTGGTAAATTGCAGAGGATGCATCAGAGAAGGCTACACTAAAGGTACAGCTTGACAGGTAGGAAGAGAACCACAAGAGGATTGTGTCTCATATGCCAAAGGGTTGGAGGGTTTGGAGCAAAAGAGGCTGGTCAACAGTATCAAAGGCTGCAGACTGTTCAAGGAGGATTAACAGAGAAAAGTGGTCTTTCGATTTTGCTGTAAGTAGTTGGTTAGTAACCTTAAAAATTGCTGTCTCTGTGGAGTGTTGGGGCAAAATCCAGATTTCAGTGTGAGAAGGAGGGAATTTAATGTAAGGGAATGTGATAGATGTGTAAATACTAGCTTTTCAAGATGTTTTGAGACAATGGGGAGTAGGGAAATAGGGCAGTAGTTTGATGGTGAGGTTGGATCGAGAGAAGATTTTTTAGGATAGGTGTGACCAGTGCATGTTTTAGAGATAAGAGAAATATACAGAGGCTGAGGAAGAAGTTAAAAATATGTAACTAAAGTGCTAAAAATACACTAACACCCATAAACTACCTATTAACCCCTAAACCGAGCCCCCCACATTGGAAACACTTAAATAAAGTTTTTAACCCCTAATCTGCCGACCGGACATCGCCGCCACTTTTAGAAATATGTTAACCCCTAAACCGCCGCACTCCCGCCTCGCAAACACTAGTTACATTTTATTAACCCCTAATCTGCCGTCCCTAACATCGCCGCTACTATATTACATTTATTAACCCCTAAACCTAAGTCTAACCCTAAATCTAACCCCCCTAACTTAAAAATAATTGAAATAAAACAAAATAACATTACTATCATTAACTAAATTATTCCTATTTAAAACTAAATACTTACCTATAAAATAAACCCTAAGCTAGATACAATATAACTGATAGTTACATTTGTAGCTATTTTAGGATTTATTTTTATTCTACAGGTAACTTTGTATTTATTTTAACTAGGTAGAATAGTTATTAAATAGTTATTAACTATTTAATAGCTACCTAGTTAAAATAAGTACAAATTTACCTGTAAAATAAATCCTAACCTAAGTTACAATTACACCTAACACTACACTATAATTAAATTAATTTACTAAATTACCTACAATTAATTACAATTAAATTAAATAAACTAAAGTACGAAAAAAAAACACACTAAATTACAGAAAAAATAAAATAATTACAAGAATTTTAAACTAATTACACCTAATCTAATCCCCCTAATAAAATAAAAAAGCCCCCCAAAATATTAAAAAATCCCTACCCTATACTAAATTACAAATAGCCCTTAAAAGGGCTTTTTGTGGTGAATTGCCCCAAAGTAATCAGCTCTTTTACCTGTAAAAAAAAATACAATACCCCCCTAACGGGTCCATTTTGAAGCCAGCCGATGCGGAGCATCCATCCAGACCGACGAATACACAACGAATTACGGTTCCTTTAAATGACGTCATCCAAGATGGCGTCCCTTGAATTCCGATTGGCTGATAGGATTCTATCAGCCAATCGGAATTAAGGTAGGAAAAATACTATTGGCTGATGCAATCAGCCAATAGGGTTGAAGTTCAATCCTATTGGCTGATCGAATCAGCCAATAGGATTGAGCTCGCATTCTATTGGCTGTTCCAATCATCCAATAGAATGCAAGCTCAATCCAATTGACAGCCAATAGGATTTTTCCTACCTTAATTCCGATTGGCTGATAGAATCCTATCAGCCAATCGGAATTCAAGGGACGCCATCTTGGATGATGTCATTTAAAGGAACCGTCATTCATTGTGTAGTCGTCGTCTGGCTTCAAGATGGACCGGCTCTATGCTCACCTTTTTGCGGCTAATGCCGGGTTTAAAAAAACTTGTAATACCAGCGTTGTCTTAAGTGAGCGGTGAAAAAAAAAATGCTCGTTAGCAACGCACCCCTGTTACCGCAAAACTTGTAATTTCGGTGATTGTATCTATATTAGGCTTTATTTTTATTTCACAGGCAAGTTTGTATTTATTTTAACTAGGTAGACTAGTTAGTAAATAGTTAATAAAAAATAAATTATCAAATATTTAAACTAATTACACCTAATCTAATAAATAGCCCTATAAAAATAAAAAAGCTCCACCAAAATAAAAAAACTCTAGCCTAAACTAAACTGCCAATAGCAAAACAGAATGAGAAGCAGTCTGCCAGGAACGAACAGCAGCATCAATAGCTTGTTCTATGGCCCGGTTACCACCTGGTAGTAGCTTCTTTCTGCCCAATTGTGCTTTCACAGAGGAAAACTTTCCTGTAGTATATCAGTCTGATCCCGCCGACATGGTCAGTCCAGCCCCGAAATACCAGGCAATTCTCCTCTGAACAAGGAACATGACAACCCCAGACGATCGTTTCGGCCTCCTTTGGGCCTCGTCAGTGAGGTGCAGCCATATCCCTCTAAGCACATTGGGCAAGGAGTCCACGTCTGGTTTCCCCCATCACCCTTAGGGAGACTATCCCCAGGGTCATATTTACATATGCAAAACAGAATGAGAAGCAGTCTGCCAGGAACGAACAGCAGCATCAATAGCTTGTTCTATGGCCCGGTTACCACCTGGTAGTAGCTTCTTTCTGCCCAATTGTGCTTTCACAGAGGAAAACTTTTCCTGTAGTATATCAGTCTGATCCCGCCGACATGGTCAGTCCAGCCCCGAAATACCAGGCAATTCTCCTCTGAACAAGGAACATGACAACCCCAGACGATCGTTTCGGCCTCCTTTGGGCCTCGTCAGTGAGGTGCAGCCATATCCCTCTAAGCACATTGGGCAAGGAGTCCACGTCTGGTTTCCCCCATCACCCTTAGGGAGACTATCCCCAGGGTCATATTTACATATGCAAAACAGAATAAACTGCCAATAGCCCTTAAAAGGGCCTTTTGTGGGACATTGCCCCAAAGAAATCAGCTCTTTTACCTGTAAAAAAATAATACAAACAACCCCCCAACAGTAAAACCCACCACCCACAACCAAGTCCCAAATAAAATCTTATCTAAAATAAACTAAGCTCCCCATTGCCCTGAAAAGGGGATTTGGATGGGCATTGCCCTTAAAAGGGCATTTAGCTCTTTTTCTGCCCAAACCCTAAGCTAAAAATAAAACCCACCTAATAAACCCTTAAAAAAATCTAACACTAACCACCGAAGATTCACTTACAGTTTTTGAAGACCGGACATCCATCCTCAACGAAGCCGGGAGAAGTCTTCATTTAAGCAGCAAGAAGTTCTCAACGAAGCAGGGAGAAGTCTTCATCCAAGCGGCAAGAAGTGGTCCTCCAGACAGGCAGAAGTCTTAATCCAGATGGCATCTTCTATCTTCATCCTTCTGACGTGGAGCGGCTCCATCTTCAAGACATCGGGAACGGAGCATCCTCTTCTCTCGATGGATCTTCAAGAATGAATTCTCCTTTAAATGACATCATCCAAGATGGCGTCCCTTGAATTCCGATTGGCTGATAGAATTCTTTCAGTCAATCGGAATTAAAATAGAAAAAATCCTATTAAGGACAATGCTCATCCAAATGCCCTTTTTAGAGCAATGGGAGCTTAGGTTTTTTTAGATAGTTTATTTATTTTTTTGGGTGGGGGTTGGTTGTGTGGGTGGTGGGTTTTACTGTTGGGGGGTTGTTTGTATTATTTTTATTAAAACATTTTTTATAAAAGGGCAAAAGGCCCTTTTAACGGCTATTGGCAGTTTAGTTTATGTTAGGGTTATTTTATTTTGGCGGGGCTTTTTTATTTTGATAGGGCTATTAGATTAGGTGTAATTAGTTTAAATATTTGATAATTTCTTTTTTATTTTGTGTAATTTAGTGGGGGGTTTTGTAATTTAGTTAATTGTATTTAATTAATGTAATTTATTTAATTGTAGTGTAATGTTAGGCGTTAATGTAAGACAGGTTAGGTTTTATTTTACAGGCAAATTTGAATTTATTTTAACTAGGTAGCTATTAAATAGTTAATACCTATTTACTAACTAGTCTACCCCGTTAAAATAAATACAAACTTTCCTGTGAAATAAAAATAAAACATAAGCTAGCTACACAATGTAACTATTAGTTAAATTGTAGCTAGCTTAGGGTTTATTTTATAGGTAAGAATTTAATTTTAAATATTAATTATTTAGGTATTAATTGTTATTTTTATTTAGATTTATTTTAATTATATTAAAGTTAGTGGGGGTTAGGGGTAGACTTAGGTTTAGGGGTTAATAACTTTAGTATAGTGGCAGCGATTTTGTGGACAGCAGATTAGGGGTTAATAACAGTAATATAGGTTGCGGCGATATTAGGGACAGCATATTATGGGTTAATAATATTTCACTAGTGTTTATGATGCGGGAGTGCGGTGGTTTAGGGGTTAATATGTTTATTATAGTGGCGGTGATGTCCGAAGCGGCAGATTAGGGGTTAATAATTTTATTTTAGTATTTGCAATGCGGGAGGGCCTTGGTTTAGGGGTTAATAGGTAGTTTATGGGTGCAAGTGTACTTTTTAGCACTTTAGATATGAGTTTTATGCTACAGCTACTACTGACTTTCAGTTTACGGTATGGATCTAGATGGTATAGGCTGTACCGCTCACTTTTTGGCCGGACAGGCAAACTCGTAATACCAGCGCTATGGAAGTCCCATTGAAAAAGGACTTTTTGAAAGCTGCGGTAGTTACATTGCGTTACAGCCAAAAAAGTGTGCGGTACAGCTATACCTGCAAAACTCGTAATACCAGTGGTAGTGAAAAAGAGCCATAACGCTGCTTTTTCACTCATAACGCAATACTCGTAATCTAGCCTTATGTTTTTTATGGTCTGGGGAAGGGGCACAACCCCGAAACGTCACATTAAAGAAATTTGATGCACAGCAAAACCGGAGAGTGCCTTGTTTATTTTGGAATCTACTCTGATGTTTAAGTGTACCCTGGAAGCTGCCTAAATTCCTGGGATTGCTGGTCTGTATATCTATACATACATACATACACACACACACACACAGTATATGAAAATATCTATAGGAATATATATATATATATATATATATATATATATATATATATATATATATATATAAGAGGGAGAGGTGTTTCAGCGATAAAGGTAATGTATAATACAATTGTTTCTGTATGGATAATGTTAGACACAATAATTAATGTAGGTATGTGTGTTAGCCACACAAAATGTTTCCTCAAGTTTGGTTTCATGCTACTCTAGGCTTGGAAGATACATATACACTTCAGTTTTACTTTGTTAATTTATCTCTTTGTTCTATTTTTAGAGCGTGGGTATTTAGTGCTGCTTGATAACATATTGCTAGGGATTTCCCCGTGACTTAGAATTGAAGCATTCTACTTCTACTATACACACACAGACTATATAAACATTATTGTACCTTCTTTCTAACTATACATATGGAGGGACTACCTACTCCAGAGACCAGGAGCAGAGAAAGAAAGAGAGAAGTTTCTAACTTACCCATCATGCGACACTTACCTCATATGGGTTGAGGTAACAAATAGTAAGTATAAACCCAAAAAAGGGATAGTGTGATTTATATAACTTTTAGATTAATTTATTCGATCTACATCTAGGGCAATGTCCCTCAAGCAACCCCTTTCTTTTATTCCTTACTATATTTTGGACTTCCTGTTTGGAAAAGAGGGTATCCACCTTTTTGGAGGACTTAGCTGCACAGATACCATTCAATTGAAATATTTATTATATTTTTACTACTCATTTACTGCACTTTGTTTTATATAGTTTTTAACTATCGCCTAGATTACGAGTTTTGTCAGTAAAAACTTGCAGGGCTAACAAGCCTTTTTTTTTTCAGGGCCCCCTTAAGCCAACGCTGGTATTACGAGTTTTCGGAATGGCTGCGTTAGCCTCAGAAAAGTAATCATTGAGCAAATTTAGCTCCACTTCAACCCTCAATACCAGTGTTGCTTACGGTAGAGGTAAGCTGGAAAAACGTGCTCTTGCACGATTTCCCCATACGATACAATGGGGCTGAGCTGGCTGGAAAAAAAACCTAACACCTGCAAAAAAGCAGCGTTCAGCTTCTAATGCAGCCCCATTGTTTCCAATGGGGAAAAAAAAAATATGTCTGCACCTAACACCGTAACATGAACCCCGAGTCTAAACACCCCTAACCTTACACTTATTAACCCCTAATCTGCCGCCCCCGCTATCGCCGACACCTGCATTATTCTATTAACCCCTAATCTGCCTCTCCGGACACCGCCGCCACCTACATTATCCCTATGAACCCCTAATATGCTGCCCCCAACACCGTCGACACCTCTATTAAATTTATTAACCCCTAATCTGCCCCCCCAATGTCGCCGCCACCTACCTACACTTATTAACCCCTAATCTGCCGACCGGACATCGCCGCCACTATAATAAATGTATTAACCCCTAAACCACCGTACTCCCGCCTCGAAAACACTATAATAAATTTTATTAACCCCTAATCTGCCCTCCCTAACATCACCGCAACCTACCTACAATTATTAACCCCTAATCTCCTGCCCCCAACGTCGCCGCTACTACAATAAAGTTATTAACCCCTAAACCTAAGTCTAACCCTAACCCTAACACCCCCCTAACTTAAATATAATTTAAATAAAACAAAATAAATTTACTATAATAAAATAAATTATTCCTATTTGAAACTAAATACTTACCTATAAAATAAACCATAAGGTAGATACAATATAACTAATAGTTACATTGCAGCTATTTTAGGATTTATATTTATTTTACATGCAACTTTGTATTTATTTTAACTTGGTACAAAAGCTATTAAATAGTTAATAACTATTTAATAGCTACCTAGTTAAAATAATTACAAAATTACCTGTAAAATAAATCCTAACCTAAGTTACAAATACACCTAACACTACACTATCAATAAATTAATTAAATAAATTAAATACAATTTTATAAAATAAAATACAATTAAATAAACTAAACTATATTACAAAAACAAAAAAAAACACTAAATTACAAAAAACAAAAAAATATTACAAGAATTTTATTCTAATTACACCTAATCTAAGCCCCCTAATAAAATAAAAAAGCCCCCCAAAATAATAAAATTCCCTACCCTATACTAAATTACAAAAGTAATCAGCTCTTTTACCAGCCCTTAAAAGGGCTTTTTGCGGGGCATTGCCCCAAAGTAATCAGCTCTTTTACCTGTAAAATAAAATACAAGACCTCCCCAACATTACAACCCACCACCCACACACCCCTACTCTAAAACCCACCCCATCCCCCCTTAAAAAAAACTAACACTACCCCATTGAAGATCACCCTATCTTGAGCCGTGTTCACCGATGGGCCAAAAGAGGACATCCGGAGCGGCAGAAGTCTTCATCCGATCGGGGCAGAAGAGGTCCTCCATCCAGCAGAAGTCTTCATCCAAGCGGCATCTTCTATCTTCATCCATCCGGCACGGAGCGGGTCCATCTTCAAGACATCCAACGCGGTACTATTCCCTTTCCACTGTATATTCCACACACCCTAAGGGGGCATCTAATTGGCTGGTGTGAGGTTCACCTTACCTTTGGATACAGATGAAGGGGTGATGCTACTCCTTGCAAGGTGTGAGAGTCACTGTGCAGCTCCTTGTTCTTTATATAGTCTAAGAGCTAACAAGAGCTGAGAAGCTCCAACTTTGTCCACTGCAGTCTGCACATCTGTCTCTTAAAAGCTACAGGCTGCCTTGCAGGCACAAGGTCAGCATTTGAGCTTCTTAACTACAGCTGTCCCTTCTTCTGGGCACTTTTAAAAGTCATGTCTTCTAGAGAGAACAATGGCACTGAATTTGTCCCTGCCCCTTACAACCCTAATGAGCAATTGTTGCCCAGGGCAGGGGTGATGGTAAACAGTTTCGGTGCATACTGCTACAAAAAAAAGCATGGAACAAACACATTTTACAGAGGTATCTTACGGTGAAAGCAATCAAATTAAATAATTAATATATTATCATTTTTATCTATTTTATTACCTAATCAATTGGGTATTACATTCTGAGCTGTATGTCCCTTTAATGGCCTAATATCAAGGAAAAAGTTTAACCATGCTGTGCTCTTAAAGAAAATACCAAGCTTCAAACTATCAATTTCTCAATAAACACAATGTGCTGGTTTGCAGTCTGAGTCTATTACAGCCTTTACAAATACACAGCTGATAGGCTGCAGTATTGATCTCTACCAGCTGTCAACAGTTAACTGAAAGTATACATCTCTAAAGACAATCTTCCAGCATTTAATGTATTTGCTGAACCTTTTGCTGTCTTCTCAAATGCCAAAACATTATTCTCAACTAAGAACATTTTTCATAGTTAAAAAACACATTTCCTACGTGACTTAAAAAAGAAGATAATTTTAATATATTCTTTATTTTTAAATACTAAAGGGGCATGTTACCAACATGCAGAATCCCTTGAAACTGATGCAGCATATCTAGAATAAAAAATACTAGAAAATATCCCATGAACATCTCTATGCAAAAAAGGAAGATATTGTATCTCAAAATTTCATCAGCAGCTGTATTCCAACTTTAAGCAGCCAAACAAGATGCTTTTCCTGTAATTACAAGGGTATCTGCAGGCATAATCATTATTTCTTTCATGTAATTGGCAAGAGTTCATGAGCTAGTGACATATGGGATATACAACCTACCAGGAGGGGCAAAGTTTCCCAAATCTCAAAAATGCTTATAAATACACCCCTCACCACATCCACAATTCAGTTTTACAAACTTTGCTTCCTATGGAGGTGGTGAAGTAAGTTTGTGCTAAGATTTCTACGTTGACATGCGCTTCTCAGCATTTTGAAGCCTGATTCCTCTCAGAGTATAGCAAATGTCAGAGGGATGTGAAGGGAGTATCACCTATTGAATGCAATGGTTTTCCTCATGGGGGATCTATTTCATAGGTTCTCTGTTATCGTTCGTAGAGATTCATATCCTACCTCCCTTTTCAGATCGACGATATACTCTCATATTCCATTACCTCTACTGATAACCGTTTCAGTACTGGTTTGGCTATCTGCTATATGTGGATGGGTGTCTTTTGGTAAGTATGTTTTCATTACTTAAGGTGCTCTCAGATATGATTTGGCCCTTTATATATTTATATAAAGTTCTAAATATATGTATTGTACTTATATTTGCCATGATTCAGGTTTTCAATATATTTCCTTTAGCAGACTGTCAGTTTCATATCTGGGAAATGCTTTTTTTATGAATATTTATTTCTTACCTGGGGTATAGTCTCTTTTTCAAATTGACTGTCTTTTAAATTCGCAGGCAGAATTAGGCCCACGAGGGCGCAAAATGCCAAAGTTTATTGTGTCATTCTTGCCGCAAGATTTTTTTGGTGCAAAGTTACGTTCATTGGCGCAAATTCGTCATTCTGGTGTCTTAGTTGATGCCGAGTCCTTCTCAAGGTTGCGTCATCTATGACACAAGTCGTTTCCGGACGTTTTTAGCGCCAAAAAACATTTTTCTGTTTGTTGTGCGTCATACTTGCCGTCAAATATTTTCATTATTTAAGACCACATTCCTATTTGCCTCTTGCCTTTTTTTCTATGTCAGAGGGCTATGCTGTTTGCATTTTTCCCATTCCTGAAACTGCCATATAAGGAAATTGATAATTTTGCTTTATATGTTGTTTTTTTCTCTTGCATTTGCAAGATGTCTCAATCTGATCCTGTCTCAGAAATCACTGTTGGAACCCTGCTGCCTGATATCAGTTCTACCAAAGCTAAGTTTGGTTGTAAACTTGTGGAGGTTAAACCTCCAGCTGTGGTTTGTAATAGTTGTCATGATAAACATTTACATGCAGAGAATGTATCCATCAGTAGTAGTTCATTACCTGTTGCTGTTCCCTCAACATTTAATGCACATCTGATTCTATTAAGAAGGCTTTGTATGCCATTCCGCCTTCTAATAAACATAAAAGGTCTTTTAAAACTTCTCATAAAGTTGATGAAATTTCAAATGACCGGCAACATACTGATTTATCCTTCTCTGATGAAGATCTATCTGATTCAGAAGATCCTGCCTCAGATATTGACACTGACAAATCCTCTTATTTAAAATAGAGTATATTTGTTCTTTGTTAAAAGAAGTGTTGATTACATTAGATATGGAGGAAACTAGTCCTCTTGATATTAAAACTAGTAAACGTTTTAATTCTGTTTATAAACCTCCTATGGTTATTCCAAAGGTTTTTCCAGTTCCTGATGCTATTTCTGATATGATTTCTAAAGAATGGAATAGGCCTGGTACTTCTTTTATTCCTTCTTCAAGGTTTAAAAAATTGTATCCTTTGCCAGCAGTTAGATTGGAGTTTTGGAAAAAGATCCCCAAAGTTGAAGGGCTATCTCTACTCTTGCTAAACGTACTACTATTCCTATGGAAGATAGTACTTCTTTTAAAGACCCTTTAGATAGGAAACTTGAATCTTATCTAAGAAAGCTTATTTATATTCAGGTCATCTTCTTAGGCCTGCAATTTCTTTGGCTAATGTTGCAGCTGCTTCAACTTTTTGGTTGGAAACTTTAGAGCAACAAGTATTGGATCATGATTTTTCTAGCATTTTTAAGTTGATTCAACATGCTAATAATTTCATTTGTGATGCCATTTTTTATATCATCAAAATTTATGTTAAATCTATGTCTTTAGCTATTTTAGCTAGAAGAGCTTTGTGGCAAATATCTTGGGATGCTGATATGACTTCTAAGTCCAGATTGCTATCTCTTTCTTTCCAAGGTAATAAATTATTTGGTTCTCAGTTGGATTCAATAATTTCAACTGTCACTGGGGGGAAGGGAGTTTTTTGCCTCAGGATAAAAGACCTAAGGGTAAATCTAAAGCTTCTAAGTGTTTTCGTTCCTTTCGACAAAATAAGGATCAGAAACCTAATCCTTCCCCTAAATAATCTGTTTCCAATTGGAAGCCTTCTTCAAATTGGAATAAATCCAAGCCATTTAAGAGATCAAAGCCAGCCCCCAAGTCCGCATGAAGGTGCGGCCCTCATTCCAGCTCAGCTGGTAGGGGGCAGATTATTTTTTTTTAAAGATGTTTGGATCAATTAGGTCCAAAATCATTGGATTCAGAGTATTGTCTCTCAGGAGTACAGAATAGGATTCAGAGTAAGACCGCCTGTGAGAAGATTTTTTTTCTCACGCATTCCAGCAAACCCAGTAAAGGCTCAGGCTTTCCTGAAGTGTGTTTCAGACCTGGAGTTATCAGGGGTAATCATGCCAGTTCCAATTCAGGAACAGGGTCTGGGGTTTTGTTCAAATCTATTCATTGTCCCAAAGAAAAAAAAAATTCAGACCAGTTCTGGATCTAAAGATTTTGAATCGATATGTAAGAGTACCAACTTTCAAAATGGTGACTATAAGGACTATTCTGCCTTTTGTTCAGCAAGGGAATTATATGTCCACAATAGACTTACAAGATGCATATCTTCATATTCCGATTCATACGGATCACTATCAGTTCCTGAGATTCTCTTTTCTAGACAAGCATTACCAACTTGTTGCTCTTCCTTTTGGCCTAGCAACAGCTCCAAGAATCTTTTCAAAGGTTCTCGGTGCCCTACTCTCTGTAATCAGAGAGCAGGGTATTGCAGTGTTTCCTTATTTGGACAATATCTTGGTACCCGCTCAGTCTTTACATTCTGCAGAATCTCACACAAATCAACTAGTGTTGTTTCTTCGAAGACATGGTTGGAGGATCAATTTACCAAAAAGTTATTTGATTCCTCAGACAAAGGTAACCTTTTTAGGTTTAGATTCAGTGTCCATGACTTTTTCTCTAACAGACAAGAGACGTTTGAAATTGGTTGCAGCCTGTTGGAACCTTCAGTCTCAGTCATTCCCTTCAGTAGCTATGTGCATGGAAGTTTTAGGTCTCATGACTGCAGCATTGGACGTGATCCCCTTTGCTCGTTTTCATATGAGACCTCTCCAGCTTTGTATGCTGAACCAATGGTGCAGGCATTATACAAGGATATCACAATTAATATCATTAAATCCCAATGTTCGACTTTCTCTGACTTGGTGGTTAGATCATCATTGTATAATTATAGGGGCCTCTTTTGTTCGTCCAACCTGGACTGTGATCACAACAGATGCGAGGCTTTCAGGTTGGGGAGCTGTTTGGGGATCTCTGACAGCACAAGGGGTTTGGAAATCTCAAGAGGCAAGATTACCAATCAATATTTTGGAACTCCGTGTGATTCTCAGGGCTCTTCAGTTTTGGTCTCTGTTGAAGAGAGAACCATTCATTTGTTTTCAGACCGACAATATCACAACTGTGGCATATATCAATCATCAGGGTGGGACTCACAGTCCTCAAGCTATGAAAGAAGTATCCTGGATACTTGTTTGGGCGGAATCCAGCTCCTGTCTAATTTCTGCAGTTCATATCCCAGGAATAGACAATCAGGAAGCGGATTACCTCATTCATCAGACTTTACATCCGGGAGAATGGTCTCTCCACCCAGATGTGTTTTCTCAAGTTGTTCAGATGTGGGGGTTTCCATAAATAGATCTGATGGCATCTCATCTAAACAAGAAACTTTCCAGGTAACTGTCCAGGTCCAGGAATCCTCAGGCGGAAGCAGTGGATGCATTGACACTTCCTTGGTGTTATCAACCTGCTTAAATTTTCCTGCCTCTAGTTCTTCTTCCAAGAGTGATCTCCAAAATCATCATGGAGCAATTGTTCGTGCTGCTGGTGGTTCCAGCATGGCCTCACAGGTTTTGGTATGCGGGTCTTGTTCGGACGTACAGTTGCCAACCTTGGCCACTTCCATTAAGGCCAGACCTTCTTTCTCAAGGTCCGTTTTTTCCATCAGGATCTCAAATCATTAAATTTGAAGGTATGGAAATTGAATGCTTAGTGCTTAGTCATAGAGATTTATCTGACTCAGTGATTAATACTATGTTGCAGGCTTGTAAATCTGTTTCTAGAAAGATTTATTATCAAGTTTGGAAGACTTACTATTCATGGTGTTCTTCTCATAAATTCTCTTGGCATTCTTTTAGAATTCCTAGAATATTTTACAGTTTCTTCAGGATGGTTTGGATAAAGGTTTGTCTGCAAGTTCCTTGAAAGGACAAATCTCTGCTTTTTCTGTTTTATTTCACAGAAAGATTGCTAAACTTCCTGATATTCATTGTTTTGTGCAGGCTTTGGTTCGTATCAAGCCTGTCATTAAATCAATCTCTCCTCCTTGGAGTCTTAATTTAGTTTTGAAGGCTTTACAGGCTCCTCCGTTTGAGCCTATGCATTCTTTGGACATTAAACTACTTTCTTGGAAAGTGTTGTTTATGTTGGCTATTTCTTCTGCTGGAAGAGTTTCTGAATTATCCGCTCTCTCTTGTGAATCTCCTTTTCTGATATTTCATCAGGCTAAGGCAGTTTTGCGGAGTTCATTTAAATTCTTACCTAAGGTTGTGAATTCTAACAACATTAATAGAGAAATTGTTGTTCCTTCCTTGTGTCCTAATCCTAAGAATTCTTGGAGAGATCTTTACATTCGTTGGATGTGGTGAGAGCTATGAAATATTATGTTGAAGCTACTAAAGATTTCAGGAAGACTTCTAGTCTATTGTTATCTTTTCTGGTTCTAAGAAAGGTCAGAAGACTTCTGCCATTTCCTTGGCATCTTGGTTAAAACTTTTGATTCATCAAGCCTATTTGGAGTCGGGTCAAGCCCCGCCTCAGAGAATTACAGCTCATTCTACTAGATCAGTTTCCACTTCCTGGGCTTTTAAGAATGAAGCTTCAGTTGGTCAGATTTGCAAAGCTGCTACTTGGTCTTCTTTGCATACATTTACTAAATACTACCATTTTGATGTATTTGCTTCTTCGGAAGCAGTTTTTGGTAGAAAAGTTCTTCAGGCAGCTGTTTTAGTTTGATTTTTCTGCTTTTGATTTAAGTTTTTTTCCTCACATTTATGAGAATAAACTTATATTTTGGGTTGTGGATTATTTTTTTCAGCGAAAATGGCTGTTTTTATTTTTATCCCTCCCTCTCTAGTTACTCTTGTGTGGAGTTCCACATCTTGGGTATTGCTATCCCATACGTCACTAGCTCATGGACTCTTGCCAATTACATGAAAGAAAACATAATTTATGTAAGAACTTACCTGATAAATTAATTTCTTTCATATTGGCAAGAGTCCATGAGGCCCACCCCCTTTTTATGGTGGTTATGATTTTTTTGTATAAAGCTCAATTATTTCCAAATTCCTTTGTTGATGCTTTTTACTCCTTTCTTTTTCACCCCACTTCTTGGCTATTCGTTAAACTGAATTGTGGGTGTGGTGAGGGGTTTATTTATAGGCATTTTTGAGGTTTGGGAAACTTTGCCCCTCCTGGTAGGATTGTATATCCCATACAAATTTTTAATTTTTAAAAAAAATACTATTTTTGATGCACCTTAACAATAAAAATGTTACTTCGTATATTTTTGAGTGAATGGTTCAATTATAATTTTGCAAGATTTTCAAATTACAAATTTTATTGTGCATTTTGTAAGGTATCCATCTCCTTCCCATTCGAAAATGTGGTACGCCTCTTAGAGAGACATCCTGTTTTCAGGATAAATAATTTCCTCAGAGAAATAGAAGTACTGGAAATCATTCTTATAGAATATCACCAGCCCAGAGATCTTTAGATCATCCTGCCCCTAAAGAGTTAACCAAAAATGTTTAAGCAAAATGTATCAATAGCTTACTTTAATTGACTGTTTCAAAGTCTGTTGTACAAACAAATTTCTGCCTAAGCACTGTTGATCTAAAGCTCTCTACTCTGGTGAGATTAACTAAAATGTCTTGTTAATAACGTGAAGACCCACAAATAAATTTAGAAAGGCAAATTTTAGCTTGAGAGCTGTTTATCTCAAGTGAAGAGCTCTGCAAATTGCATTATTTATATTACAATAAATGCTTTTTGATCATATAGCCCTTATTTTTTGTATTTCCCATCATACTCTTTAGGTTTGGATTGTAATGGAATTGATTCCAAAAATTCAAAATCAATACATGAAAATGTAACATAACAATACATATATTGGTAAATTCAATAAGTAATTTGAATTGATAAGATAAGCGACCAATTGAATTTGTAAATGATATAACAGCAAAATCTTGTTAAAGACATGAAGAACAAGAGAAAAAAAAACAACACAAAATATAGATGAATTGTTGGCTTTCGCTAAAGGTTTTTATAGACTTTCTTGGCAGCAGAAGATCTATGCTTAAAGTGAAAGTGATATAATTAATTAAATATTGAAGATAGCTGCCTAATGTAGTTGAAAGTACTAGTTAATTATTTTATTTCATGATATATCCAATGAAGAATTTCATATCACTTTGATTAAATTTATAATAAACCTACAACATTTAATTGCATAAAAAAATTAATATTTAGATAATAATATTAAATTTTTGCATGAAATTCATAGTCTAAGTGTAAATTTAACTTATGGCTAGATTACGAGTTTTGTGTTAAGAGCTGCTTGGTAAAAACTTGCAAGATATTGTCACCGCTCACTTCCCTACAGCGCTGGTATTACAGGTTTACAAAAACCTGGCGTTAACAGGCAAAAAGTGATCATAGAGCAAAACTGAGCTCCATACCGCACTCCAATACCAGCGCTGCGGAAAGCTGTGGTGAGCTGGTTTTACGTGCTCGTGCACTATTTCCCTATAGACATCCATGGGAAGAGCCAGCTAAAAAAAAGTCTAACACCTGCAAAAAAAGCAGCGTAAAGCTCCGTAACGCAGCCCCATTGATTCCTATAGAGAAACAAAATTTATGTTTACACCTAACACCCTAACATGAACCCCGAGTCTAAACACCCCTAATCTTACACTTATTAACCCCTAATCTGCTGCCCCTGACATCGCTGACACCTACATTATACTTATTAATCCCTAATCTAAAAACCAAGGGAATAACCCAATAGGGGGCGCTACTAAGAATGGTATACAATATATATGTCGGCCCACGTGACCATATATAAATGTTTCAGACCATCAATCAACAGATTACTAATATAACATAGAAACAATATTGGTGTGTGTGTGCACACTACTAAATACCACAGTCCTATATCATGGATGAAGGACAAATACACAAAGTCCAAGGTGATCCAATATGATTCAGGTATCTGTCTTCTATGGAACTAAAGGCAGCACTCTATCTTCACCCTCCAAAGGTTAATGAATCTAGAATCAAACACAAGGAAAGAGGCGCCGTATGTGTGAATCTGAAACAGCCAACATCAGATATAAAACATGTGCAGGGTACTCACAATATGGAAAGGCACTCCAACGTGCCTATAGGAGCAGGCTGGTATTCACAGCAAACCAGCTGGCTGAACCGGCAATCCAGGATATACAAGGTAGGAGACTCTATGTCTTAACGGACTGTGTGTAGTGGGTCCAGCGATATGGGAACAGGAGCTAGGTGCAAACAAAGGCACACCACTGTGTGAATCTGTAAGGGTACACTGGTAAATTTGCAATCTGTGCAGGGTACTCACATTCTGTGGCGGCGGAGGTTCCTGCTTCATATCCCATACAGCCAGCTGGGTTGCTGAGAAAGCCAGCCTGTCTCTATTGGCACAATTGAGTGCCGCCACAGAATGTGAGTACCCTGCACAGATTGCAAATTTACCAGTGTACCCTTACAGATTCACACAGTGGTGTGCCTTTGTTTGCACCTAGCTCCTGTTCCCATATCGCTGGACCCACTACACACAGTCCGTTAAGACATAGAGTCTCCTACCTTGGATATCCTGGATTGCCGGTTCAGCCAGTTGGTTTGCTGTGAATACCAGCCTGCTCCTATAGGCACATTGGAGTGCCTTTCCATATTGTGAGTACCCTGCACATGTTTTATATCTGATGTTGGCTGTTTCAGATTCACACATACGGCGCCTCTTTCCTTGTGTTTGATTCTTAATCCCTAATCTGCCACTCCGGACATCGCCACCACTATAATAAACATAACCCCTAAACCGCCACACTCCCGCATCACAAACACTAGTTAAATATTATTAACCCCTAATCTGCTACCCCTAACATCGCTGCCACCTACCTATATTTATTAACCCCTAATCTGCTGCACCCAACGTCATTGCCACTATAATAAATTTATTAACCTCTAAACCTAAGTCTAACCCTAACCCTAACACCCCTTAACTTAAATATAATTAAAATAAATCTAAATAAAACCTACTATCATTACCTAAATAATTCCTACTTAAAACTAAATACTTACCTATAAAATAACCCCTACGCTAGCTACAATATAACTAATAGTTACATTGTATCTAGCTTAGGTTTAATTTTTATTTCACAGCCAAGTTTGTATTTATTTTAACTAGGTAGAATAGTTACTAAATAGTTATTAACTATTTACTAACTACCTAGCTAAAATAAATACAAATTTACCTGTAAAATAAAACCTAACCTGTCTTACACTAACATCTAACCTTACACTACAATTAAATAAATTACAAAAATTAAATACAATTACCTAAATTAGAAAAAACAAACAAACACTAAATTACACAAAATAAAAAAAGAAATGATCAGATATTTAAACTAATTACACCTAATCTAAAAAGCCCCCCCCCCCTCAATAAAAATAAAACCCTAGCCTAAACTAAACTACCAATAGCCCTTAAAGGGCATTTTGCGGGTCATTGCCCCAAAGAAATCAACTCTTTTACCTGTAAAAAAAATAAATACAAACAACCCCCCAACAGTAAAACCCACCACCCACACAACCAACCCCCCAAATAAAATCCTAACTAAAAAAAACTAAGTTCCTCATTGCCCTGAAAAGGGTATTTGGATGGGCATTGCCCATAAAAGGACATTTAGCTCTTTTTCAATTTCCCAAACCCTAATCTAAAAATAAAACCCACCCAATAAACCCTTAAAAAAACCTAACACTAACCCCCGAAGATCAACTTACAGTTTTGAATACCGGACATCCATCCTCAATGAAGCTGGGAGAAGTCTTCATCCAAGCCAGCAGAAATGGTCCTCCAGAGGTTCAGAAGTCTTCATCCAGACGGCATCTTCTATCTTCATCCATCTTCAAGACATCCGGCGCAGAACATCCTCTTCATTCGACGTCTTCTTGCAGAATGAAGGTTCTTTTAAATGATGTCATCCCAGATGGCGTCCCTTGAATTCCGATTGGTTGATAGAATTCTATCAGCCAATCAGAATTGAAGGTGAAAAAATCCTATTGGCGGATTGGATCAGCCAATAGGATTGAACTTCAATCCTATTGGCTGATCCAATCAGCCAATAGGATTGAACTTGCATTCTATTGGCTGATTGGATGCCCGTTCTTCAAAACTGTAAGTGGATCTTCGGGGGTTAGTGTTAGGTTTTTTAAGGGTTTATTGGGTGGGTTTTATTTTTAGATTAGGGTGTGGGCAATTGAAAAAGAGCTAAATGCCCTTTTAAGGGCAATGCCCATCCAAATGACCTTTTCAGGGCAATGGGGAGCTTAGTTTTTTAAGTTAGGATTTTATTTGGGGGGTTGGTTGTGTGGGTGGTGGGTTTTACTGTTGGGGGTGTTTGTATTTTTTTTTACAGGGAAAAGAGCTAATTTATTTGAGGCAATGCCCTACAAAAGGCCCTTTTAAGGGCTATTGGTAGTTTAGTTTAGGCTAGGGCTTTTTTATTTTGGGGGGCTTTTTTATTTTGATAGGGCTATTAGATTAGGTGTAATTAGTTTAAATATCTGATCATTTCTTTTTTATTTTGTGTAATTTAGTGGGGGTTTTTTGTAATGTAGGTAATTGTATTTAATTTAGGTAATTGATTTAATTGTAGTGTAATGTTAGGTGTTAGTGTAAGGCAGATTAGTTTTTATTTTACAAGTAAATTTGTATTTATTTTAGCTAGGTAGTTAGTAAATGGTTAATAACTAGTTAGTAACTATTCTACCTAGTTAAAATAAATACAAACTTGCCTGCAAAATAAAATAAACCCTAAGCTAGATGCAATGTAACTATTAGTTATATTGTAGCTAGCTTAGGGTTTATTTTATAGGTAAGTATTTCGTTTTAAATATAAATTATTTAGATAATGATAGTAAGTTTTATTTAGATTTATTTTAATTATATTTAAGTTAGCAGGTGTTAGGGTTTGACTTAGGTTTAGGGGTTAATAACTTTAGTATAGTGGCGGCAACATTGGGGGCGGCAGATTAGGGGTTAATAACTGTAATGTAGGTTGCAGCGATGTTAGGGACAGCAGATTAGGGGTTAATAATATTTAACTAGTGTTTGCGAGGTGGGAGTAAGGCAGTTTAGGGGTTAATATATTTATTCTAGTGACGGCGATGTCGGGAGCGTCAGATTATGGGTTAATAACTGTATTTTAGTGTTTGCGATGCGGGAGGGCCTCAGTTTAGGGGTTAATAGATAGTTTATGGGTGTTAGTGTACTTTTTAGCACTTTAGTTATGAGTTTTATGTTACAGCTTTCAGTTTACGGTATGGATCTTGGGGGTATAGGGTGTACCGCTCACTTTTTGGCCTCCCAGGCAGTCTCGTAATACCGGCGCAAAGGAAGTCCCATTGAAAAAGGACTTTTTAAAAGCTGCAGTAATTACATTGCGTTAAGGCCAAAAAAGTGTGTGGTGCCCCTAAACCTGCAAGACTCGTAATACCAGCGGTAGTGAAAAAGAGCCTTAACACTGCTTTTTCACTCATACCCCAAAACTCGTAATCTAGCCGTTTATTTGTTAAGTTTTTATCATATTTATACACATAGTTATGTGTATATATATATACACTCACCGGCCACTTTATTGGGTATTCAATTGCTTGGTAACACAAATTGCTAATCAGCCAATCACATGGCAGCAACTCAATGCATTTAGGCATCTAGACAAGGTAAAGATGACTTGCTGAAGTTCAAGTCGAGCATCAGAATGGGGAAGAAAGGAGATTTAAGTGACTTTGAACGTGACATGGCTGTTGATGCCAGACGGGCTGGTCTGAGCATCTCAAAAACTGCAGATCTACTAGGATTTTCATGCACAACCATCTCTAGGGTTTACAAAGAATGATCTAGTGAGCAGCGGTTGTGTGGACTAAAGGACTAAATTGTCTTATTGATGTCAGAGGAGAATGGGCAGACTGGGTTGAGATGATAGAAAGTAAACAGTAACTCAAATAACCACTCGTTACAACCAAGGTATGCAAAATACCATCTCTGAACGCACAACACATTGAACTTTGAAGCAGATGGGCTACAGCAGCAGAAGACCACACTGGGTACCACTCCTGTCAGCTAAGGACAGGAAACTTAGGCTACCATACACACAGGCTCACCAAAATTAGACAATAGAAGATTGCAAAAATGTTGCCTGGTCTGATGAGTCTCGATTTCAACTGCAAGATTAAGATAGTAGGGTCAGAATTTGGCATAAACAACATGAAAGCATGGATCCATCCTGCCTTGTATTAACGATTTAGGCTGGTGGTGGTGGTGTAATGGTGTGGGGGATATTTTCTTGGCACACTTTGAGCCCCTAAGTACCAATTGAACATAATTGGAACAACTCCACGGCCTAACTGGGTATTGTTGCTGATCATGTCCTTCCCTTTATGAGTACAGTGTACCCATCTTCTGATGGCTGCTTCCAGCAGGATAATGCTCAATGTCACAAAGCTCAAATCATCTCAAACTGGTTTCTTGAACATGACAATGAGTTCACTGTACTCCAATGGCCTCCACCGTCACCAGATTTCAATCCAATAACCTTTGGGATGTGGTGGAATGGGAACTGACAAATCTGCAGTAATTGCATGAGGCTATCATGTCAATATGGACCAAAATGTCTGAGAAATGTTTCCAACACCTTGTTGAATCTTTATATATATATATATATATATATATATATATATATATATATATATATATATATATATATATATATATATATATATATATATATATATATATATACACACACACACAGAGAGACGCACGGCTAGAGGAATATGGCTACACCTCACTGACGAGGCCAAATGAAGGCCGAAACGATCGTCTGGGGTTGCTGTGTTCCTTGTTCAGAGAGGAATTGCCTGGTATGCTGGCGTTAGAGTGACTGTAATAGACGGGATCAGACTGATATACTACAGGAAAGTTCTTCTCTGTGAAAAGCATTACTGGGCTAAAAGAAGCGGCTGTTCGTTCCTGTGAGTGTGCTTCTATCTGTGTGTATTTAGTCTCCCTATGGGAAAAAGGGGAAAACAGACGTGGGCTCCTTGATCAGTGTGCTTAAAGGAATATGGCTACACCTCACTGACGAGGCCCAATGAAGGCCGAGACGATCGTCTGGGGTTGCTGTGTTTCTTGTTCAGAGAGGAATTGCCTGGTATTTTGGCGCTGGACTGACCATAATAGACGGGATCAGACTGATATACTACAGGAAATTTCTTCTATGTGAAAAGCATTACTGGGTTAAAAGAAGCGGCACCCAGGTAGTAAATTGCCATAGAACAGGCTAACAATAGTATTGAGCCAGCTGTTCGTTCCTGTGAGTGTGCTTCTCTCTGTGTGTATTTTGTCTCCCTATGGGAAAAAGGGGAAACCAGACGTGGACTCCTTGCTCATTGTGCTTAGATGAATATGGCTACACCTCACTGACGAGGCCCAATAAAGGCCAAATGATCATCTGGGGTTGCTGTGTTCCTTGTTCAGAGAGGAATTGCCTGGTATTTTGGCGCTGGACTGACCGTAAATAGGCGGGATCAGATTGATATACTACAGGAAAGTTCTTCTCTGTGAAAAGCATTACTAGGCTAAAAGAAGCTGCACCCAGGTGGTAAATCGTCATAGAGCAGACTAACAATAGTATTGAGCCAGTTGTTCGTTCCTGTGAGTGTGCTTCTCTGTGTGTGTGTGTATATATATATATATATATATATATGTATATACATACTGTAGATACATATACACACACAATATATAAAAATATGTGAAATGCACATTTGCAAGAACATTTAAATTGAGGCAATATTATACTCACACTAAACATTCTCTGTCATACATATTAAAGAGCAAAATTATGCTTATTACATCTGTATGAACAGGGTTAAGGGACAATGTAATGTAGTATTACAAGGAAAACCCTTTCAAATGAGCTGATCTCTCTTTCCCATCTCTACAGATAGGTTCATTTTTAGTGTTGTTTCTTGCTTGAATAGCTTTTTTATAGGCAATACTACAACTGTTCACTAAATGTTGGATAAATGTGTAAAATGTTTCATTGGGAACACACTAAAAATGAGAAAATTTTAAAGTACAATTTCCCTTTCAGGAATGCATTAAAAATAGACAAAAACAGAGCTTCCAATTGCCTCACATATTACAGAAATGTTCATGGTTTGTGACCTATTTGTAGTTTTTGCTTTCATAAAAATATCCTGTTTTCCAAAGCAAAACCAGGGATCACCCCAACCCTGCCCATACTGACCCAACTCCACCATGCTTCCCATAACCCATCCACTGAATGGCTGTTATTCCTTCTTTGCTGGTTAGGGCTACAGACACACAAATACCCGCAACTTCTAGTAATGCACTGTTCACAAAATAACTCTGGATACAGTATTGCAGCAAACCAAAGTAGCGTCCTGTCAGGTGGTGATGAAAAAACTCTGGAACATAAGGGACTAGGTCCTTCAGACACCATAAGAATCCTATAAAAGTCTATACCAGACAATAGATACTGCAACTACTTTAGAAAGATACTCCATATATAGCATAATATCCTATTGGCAGTTGGCACTTTAGGAGTATGTCCTGCCAATCTGATGTACATATAGTCATTAACTTGTCACAACATATCCCAGATTGCATAATCAGGAATTATCTCACCCATATCCTGCATGTTTATTGTGGTTTTCACCATTCTCAAAAGTAGTATGCATTGTGAGATAGTATCCCCTAGAGCTGTTCGTGCACTGACTTCTGATGTCACTCACAGGTGATGCATGTTTTGGACCACACCCTTCAACATACTACTTTTGCGAATGGGAAATTGCTCCTTTACGCACCAATAAGATATGTTTGCTGTGTTTAAGTTGGAAAGATTATGATTACTTTGTTAAAAAAAAAGGCCATTCCCATTTCTCCAACATTATAAAAAAAATTAAAACATTGAAACCAACCACTCTGTTTATTGGACTTATAGAAAAATGACGTTCTTACAGACTGGAATATCATTGATGAAGGGTCCCAATATAGTATATACCAGGTTTATGCAGTGTAAAGCCATTTGAAAAGATCATTCAGACCAAAAAGTCTTTTCTTTAATACAATGAAAAAGTATACTTTCTTCCACAACAACTTTGATAAACTTCTTATTTTTCTTCTATCAAATGCTTTCCATTTGCATTGTAAAAACTCTTTTCAATTCTAAAGTAAAAATGCATTAAACTTGTAAGAAATAAAACATACCATTTTTGACCTCTCAATTGGTTTGTGTTGAAAGTAATTTCTTACTGTAATGAAATATTCAATCCAGCTACACTTTTAGATGCTTATACGTAAATTGAATTTTTTATTTAAACTAACTCATATGTTTCCAGTGCTGAAAGCATCATTCAAAAAAAGTATATTGCATAGTTTAGAATTTAATTGACTTATGTAGCAAATATTGCTTTAATCTCATTTGAAATGACCATGGGTCAAAGTTCTACCTATTCACTGGAACATTTTCTACATTTTCCAAACTAAATGTACCTTTTATTCTTTGTGTGTGTTTTTTTTCTTTTTGTTTGGTAATTGAATGCAAACTGTTGTTTAATTTGATTCATGCCATGTAAGATACAATTAGTGGAAAAACAGATGGCATTCTCTAACAAAATAACAAAATGTCCTTTAGTAGAAGGATCCTATTCAATGTTTGCATAAGAAATAAAGTTATATGTAATATTGACTGTTATTGACTGGTTGTTTTAACAGTGAAATTCAGAGTGGTAGCTACAGTTGTGCCAATCTAAAACCCATTCAGTTTCACAGCATTTTAATATTTGTAGTTTATAATCGGCTAGATTTAGAGTTTTGAGTCTAAATACGCTGGTATTTAGAGTTCTCTGAAGGGCTGCTTTAGGCTCCAAAAAGGGAGCGTAGAGCATAATTTACCACCACTTCAACTCTAAATACCAGCGTTGCTTACGGACGCGGCCAGCTTAAAAAACGTGCTCGTGCATGATTCCCCCATAGGAAACAATGAGGCAGTTTGAGCTGAAAAAAACACCTAACACCTGCAAAAAAAAGGTTAGCCTTTGAGAAAGCCAAGCCAGGCGAAATGTACATCAGGCACTCTTCCTACGGCTGTATCAACCACTAAGTGTAACTATGCAAGTCACATTTCACTAGTCAATGTGTTTATTATAACATATCTATAGAATCATATTACCTTTCATTGATCGTATTTTTTTTGGTTTAATTTGTGTTTGTGAACACTTCACTCTTGCCTATACAAATGGGTCTGTGTAATATGCTGAATGTATGGACTATGTGAATCTTGCTATCTACACTTCCCCTCTTAGTCACTATACTAATTTTGTCATAGGGAATATTTTGGACAGACCTACACCGGTCCAGTATTGCACTAGATAGTATAATTTTGTTTGAGGTCAATCCTCTTTTTAGATAGATTTTGGTGCAATCCGTGAACCATTTTTTGGTGTATATCTGCCTAAAAATCCCTCCTACTCTATTCTGAGTTTCTATGGTATACATTCTGGGGTCATTGTGGATATACAGCCGTTTACTATTTGTTTGTGTTTTAATCTAAGTATAAATCACTACTTATATAGTAGTTTTTTTATCATTTTTTTTTTAATAATAAATGTTAAGTTTTAATATTATATACCCACTGAATAGCCAATAGCTGGTATTACTAGTCTATACTTCATAATATCAGATATTAGTATTATTGTCCCCAATTTGGGTGACTACTTTTATTGGTTAAATTGTGGTAAGCTAATACTTGACGGGGAATCATTACCACTATCCCTATCTTTATTATATAACACCTGCAAAAAAGCAGCGTTCAGCTCGTAACGCAGCCCCATTGTTTCCTATGGGGAAACACTTCCTATGTCTGCACCTAACACCCTAACATGTACCCTGAGTCTAAAGACCCCTAATCTTACACTTATTAACCCCTAATATGCCGCCCCGCTATCGCTGACCCCTGCATATTATTAACCCCTAATCTGCCACTCCGTGCACCACCACAACCTACATTATAGCTATGTACCCCTATTCTGCTGCCCCTAACATCGCCGACCCCTATATTATATTTATTAACCCCTAATCTGCCGCCCCCAATGTCGCCGCTACCTTACCTACACTTATTAACCCCTAATCTGCCGACCGGACCTTGCCGCTGCTCTAATAAATGTATTAACCCATAAAGCTAAGTCTAACCCCATCACTAACACCCCCCCTAAGTTAAATATAATTTAAATCTAACAAAATAAAATAAATCTAATTAAATACATTAATCCTATTTAAAGCTAAATACTTACCTGTAAAATAAACCCTAATATAGCTACAATATAAATAATAATTACATTGTAGCTATTTTAGGATTAATATTTATTTTACAGGCAACTTTGTATTTATTTTAACTAGGTACAATAGCTATTAAATAGTTATTTACTATTTAATAGCTACCTAGTTAAAATAATTACAAAATTACCTGTAAAATAAATCCTAACCTAAGTTACAATTAAACCTAACACTACACTATCAATAAATTAATTAAATAAACTACCTACAATTATCTACAATTAAATAAACTATATTAAATTACAAAAAAAAAAAAAAGATTACAAGAATTTTAAACTAATTACAGCTACTCTAAGCCCCCTAAAAAAATAACAAAGCCCCCCAAAATAAAAAAAAATGCCCTACCCTATTCTAAAATAAAAAGCTAACAGCTCTTTTACCTTACCAGCCCTTAAAAGGCCTTTTGTGGGGCATGCCCCAAAGAAATCAGCTCATTTGCCTGAAAAAAAAACATACAATACCCCCCCCCCAACATTACAACCCACCACCCACATACCCCTAATCTAACCCAAACCCCCCTTAAAAAACCTAACACTAAGCCCCTGAAGATCTCCCTACCTTATCTTCACCACACAGAGTATCACCGATCCATTCCGAAGAAAAAGCTGTGGGAGTAGAATCTCACAGTAAGGTCCCTTTATCCGGCACCAGAGTATAGGGTTACATTTTCAAATAACTAGTGATTCTACCAGAGGTGTGGCTTTTCTCTGCAATCCCATTTCAATGTGGATTAGAATTTTAGTACTATCATTTCCTTAAAATAAACCATACATATAATAGGTCATATTTTACTAAATATCGTATGCTGCAGAAAAAAATAAATATTATAACTGCTGCAAAATAAGACCATATATAACAATATACACCGTGCACATATGGTGTATCGCTGCCGACTAAAAAAGAATAAACATTCGTTTTCTAATAA
The DNA here is from genome assembly GCF_027579735.1 of Bombina bombina. Lineage (NCBI taxonomy): Eukaryota > Metazoa > Chordata > Amphibia > Anura > Bombinatoridae > Bombina > Bombina bombina. Next base: position 142,105,521 of record NC_069509.1, on the reverse strand, counting down.
CGAACGTGGGCCCACTTGTTTGTAAATAACCTTATAAGATTTGAAACAGTTTAGTTCATATAGATGAAAGACTGATCCTTTTTTGTATCCAAATTTGATATCAAATGTATCCAAGAGGGCCTTATCTCACAAATGTTCCAATTGTTGTTTTTGTAACATAACGTGTAAGGTTACTTTTATATGGTAGGGCTTTTGTAAAATGTTTGCTTTATGAAGCGGTACAAGAGTGGGACTTATCGCTCACGGGGTTTACTTTTATTTTCTGTGCTGGTTTCAATTGGTTTATGTGAGTTTAAACATTAACGTTGTGCACTGCAGTTAGGGAGTGTGTGACACCTCAAGGATTTATGGCTTGTATCGTTATTCATCCCGCACACCTCGCTAGGCTGTCTGTTCAACTCCACTGTCTGTAACAATTTCAATAACAGTTAAAATGTTACCTTGATTGAAGCTTTCAGTTCTCTTTTTCTCCCCCTTGGGGAATACTCACATAACCAATATATCTTCACCACCGTAGCTACGGATTTCTTTTACCTCACAATGAGCGTGCCTTTCTCTGTTCTACTGCTATCTTTTGTCGGTTCAGCGTGGTTTGGAGGGCTCAGCTGAAGCCCTCACATTGATTGATTCTCAGGCTACGCGCGTTTCACCCTTAGTGGTGACGTGTACAGGGCTTCATCCGGCTTAGTTTCCATTGGTCATTATTCTGACTTTTGTACCATTCAGTTTGTACCACCCTTTTTGGTGAAATATTAGCAGACTCATATGGCACTTGTTGTTATTTCTGGCTAAATTAATTCACAGTTTCAGGGAAAACAATTTCATTTAATTTTATTTACGCATAATATTCCATTATATTCTTCATATCTAAATATATACATTTGTTTTTAATTTAAGATACAAAAGAACAGAATTTATCTAATTTCGCTACTACACCTTTAATCTTATAGGTATTTCCTTCCTCAATTCAAAAGAATGGAAGAGTAACAATTTTGTTCTTTAAAATTTTTAATTTCATGTTATGCAGTATCTTGGCTATTAATAATTCGGTTAAACTGTATACTTTGATTTATATATGTGTGTATCTCACAATTTAACTTTGAACTTCAAATTGCTTTAGATTAAGGAATTTAAAGAAAAGGAGCATAGTTTATCTCTTCATTTAGACCATAGGGTTTCAGGGCTCTGAGATCATATATCCACCTGCATTCTTTTTGTAGTAATATTTTATCTAGGTTTCCACCTCTTATTGATAGATCTACTTTCTCCAAACCTAGAAATCTTAATGTTTCTTCATTACAATCATGAAATAATTTAAAGTGTCTTGCTACACTACTTCTTTTCACTTCATTTGAAATGTCTCTTTTATGTTCTGTTATCCTTTCATTTAATTCACTATACGTTTTCCAAACGTTATACATGGGGCAACAGCAGAAAACCAGGTAAATGATCCCCTCACTTCTACAGTTAATTTTTCCTTTTATTTTGTAATTTTGTCCAAATTTATCAACAAAATAAGTTCCTTGTTGCATGTTGCAGCAAACTGAGCATTTTTTACATTTAGAGTTTCCTTCTTTTTATTGGTATTTCTGCAACCAATTTACTTTTGTTGTATCTGTAAAATGACTATGAACTAATCTATCTTTTAAATGTGGGGCTCTACGAGCTGACATTAGGGGTCTATCTCCAACAAACTTTACAATTTATCTGTACAATTCCTACGGTGTCTTAAATATTGTCCTTTGGGGATATTTTTAATCAAAGAATGGGGATGGTGACTATCTGCCATTAACAGATTATTTCCTGCTGTCTTTTTCCTGAATGTATTAGTTATTATCTTATCATTTTGTAATGAGATCCTTAGATCCAAAAATGTAATTTCTATTTTATTGAATTCATATGTAAATTTCAAATTAAAATTGTTTGTATTAAGTTCTCTCATAAAACCATGTAACTTTTGTCTCTTCCTGACCAAAATATCAAGACATCATCTATGAAGCGAAGCCAGAGTTTTATATTTTCACTCTGACTTCCCCCATAGACGACAACTTTTTCCTATTTAACCTAAATAAAGGCATGCATATGTGGGGGCACAGCAAGTTCCCATCGCTGTGCCCCTCACCTGTTGATAGAATTTGCCACCAAATGTAAAGAAGTTGTGTTCTAACACAAAACTTAACAGTTTACTTACAAACTTTGTGTGATTCGAGAACAGCTGGCCCCTTTGTTCCAAAAAGTATTCATATGCTGCAATGCCCTCTTTATGTGGTATAGATTAGTACAATGACTCTACATCTATTGCCACTAGTGTCCAGCTGTTCTCGAAACACATCCCTTCAATAACTTTTAAAACATCCTGAGTATCTTTTACATAGGATGGCAAACTCAATAGGCTTGGTCTCAATATGTAGTCAACATATTGTGATGCCTTTTCTGTTAAGGAGCCCTGTCCAGAAATGATTGGTCTTCCTGGAGGTAGTAATTTAGTTTTATGTATTTTTGGCATTGTGTAGAATGTTGCCAATCTAGGAAATTTTACTTTTAGGAATTCTGCTTCCATTTTATTTAGCAAACCATGTTGTACCCCCTCTTTGATCAGTTGTTCCAAAGTTTCTTTGTATATATCTGTTAGAAAACAATATATCATTTTAAAAAGGAATCCATCTAAAAGTTGCATAGAGCTTTCTTTCACATAGTCTGTTGAATTCAGTATTACTACATTTCCGCCCTTATCGGCCGGCTTTATAGTAATCATTTTACCATTTATTAATTCTTTCAGAGCTTTCCTTTGGTTTTAGTTAAATTATCCCTAAATGCTGAATCAATATTCAATGACTCAATGTCTGATGCAACTAATTTGACAAAGTTGTTCACACATGCCACCTGTGATAGAGTTGGCATGTATGAAGAACTATTTTTAAGAATTGTATGTCTAATTTTCTTTACTTCTGAATCAGAAGTTGTTTCTGCTGCTAATTCTTCCAACTGTGCTAAGATTACCCTATCATTAATGGCCAATATTTCATTATAATTTTGATTCTTATGATGAAAGACTTTTCTTAATACTATCTTTCTTGCAAACATGTGTACATCCTTAACAATTTCAAATTTATTGCATTTATTCGTGGGTACAAAATGTAATCATTTTTGTAATAATCTAATTTCATTCTCCGTAAGTTTTCTAGCAGATAGATTTATTACATCTTTTTTTTATTTTTAATTCTGTACTTGCTGATTCCTTAGTGGATATCTCTGTTGTCTTTCTGCAGACTCCTCTCTTATGTTTTTTTTCCGTTTTTTTCCCCCTCTCCTTGTCTTCTTGTCCTTCTCCTGTATAAAAAACCTCTTCTATTAACATTCCCTCTTCTTCTAAAATTATTAGATGCTGTACTTGAATCATCTGATTCAGAACTACTAGATTGTAGATTATTATCAGTCATGATTGCCCCTCACGTGAGAGCCCTGTACAGTTCCGGGTTCTCTACCCGGCGTTGTGTACCGATGCGGCAGTGAGTAGCCACAGAGTTTCTGGTATGCATCTCCACTTGGTGAGTTACTAACCGGTGTTCCGATCCTGCCTCCTTAAGATTTACAATATCCCTAGATACAATACTGAGCAGTAAATGGCGGTATGAATGATTAATTGGAAACCGTCACTCCACTCAATCTGTGATCTGTCTGTATTTCATGTTTGCCTCCATTGCTTCACAGTTCCCCTATTGTGCACTTGGGCCGTCACTATTATGTTAGAGCCAGGATGGCTCATTTATATATTTTTTAATATATTGTTCAATATATGATAGCACTTGTTTGTTTACAATGTGACTCATGGGTCACCATAGCTACCAGTTTGGCGGTTTTTTGATCTAATTGGGGAGGGGGTTTTGTTTTACACAATGTATAAAGTCACTATTGTTTGTTATACACATTGTCTGAAGAAGGGGATTTTTTTGTCCTCGAAACGTCACAGTTTTTCAGTAAATTAATTTACATATATATATATATATATATATATATATATATATATATATATATATATATATATATATATATATATATATATATATATATATTTACATATAGAAAACATGTCAAAGCATATTTATACAATATTCATTTTTAATAGATGTTTTAACTATGTACTTACTGTAAATATTTCATATATATATATATATATATATATATATATATATATAGTACCAAAAAAACATCAGATGTAGAAATATTTATTTATGAATAAATAGAAGATATTCTTGTATGTGAAGAACATTGGAATGTAAAATATTCATATTTTCATGACGTGTAAGCACACATGAGAATATATGATTGGGTTCTCACGAGAGTCGGGTGTTCGGTTTTTTCCACTTTGACTTCTATGTGGAAATACTTGAACATGCATGTGATATTCTAATTTTGGCTTTTGGTGCTTGGAGGGTTAAAAAAAATGAAAATAATTTAATTTCAACTCATAATACAACCCCAACCTGACAAGCGCAAAAAGTTAACTTCTAGCGCAACTAATGCTCAAACAGGAGCGTTAATTAGCGTGCCACTTGTAATCTGGCCCTTTCTGATTTAAAGCTTGCTCCCTAAAGTATGTATGTAAAATGTTTCCACACATTTGAGTCAACCTTTTTTCTTTTTTTAACTAAGTGGTATTTAAATCCTACATAACTTTTGTTGGGAACAAATGTGCACCCTTAATTGGATAATTAAATAAAAAGAATACAATCACAAATAACTTCACATTCTTGACTACAGGCAGTCGTAAAAAGGAGAAGACTGGTGTAAAATTTCAGTACCATTCAGTAACATTTGATATTTAAGCAGTCAAGAGTAAAGTCTAAAATTTGCCGATATCATTTGATGCTCCACTCTAATATCATGAAAAAATGATATATCAACACCAATCTCCAAGTTCAGCTAACTAATCTTTGTACTGCATAGTTCTATATTCTTTGCTGTTTTTAAAATTGCCCAGTAAATCAAACCATCTATACATCACTGATAATAAATAAGGCAATACATCAGACTAGCTAATATGTGTTTTTCATAAAACAGCAATGTTATACACAAATAAAACTATAAACTGTCTAATGGGTTTCAAAAACAACACTGACAAGTAATTGCTTATTAAATGTGTTTACAATAAAAGCAAACTATCCACTAAAAATGCATTTTACATTGTCATTATACAAAGTTTGCTGCTTTCAGGATTTGAGCACCTGTAAATTATTTTTTTCTTCCTACGCTAGTACTGTTATAATTAAATGGACATTAAACACTAAGGGAATAGTCAGGCTCTATCTTAATTTGTACTTGTTAAGGGGCAAATTTGTTTACAGGTGCATGTTAAATAACCAGCCATTATAAGTGGCTGGTTAATGTGACCGCAAGCTCACGTTATCACTTTGCACCAAGCGCAATTAACCAGAGGTCAGACTTCTGGTTCAAAATAAACAGTTGCCCCAATTGCCCCCAAAATAAGGAGAACAGTACAGTATCATAAGATATATGACCATTATATACTGTATATATATATATATATATATATATATATATATATATATATATATATATATATATATATATATATATATATATATATAAAAAAGATGCTCAAAGCAGTTATAAAGTAATAAAGTGAGGGGGTGTTAGAAAAAAGGGCCTTTACATGGAGGTCAAAGGGGAAACTGGGTTTTCTCTATAAATATAGATATGTATATGCTTATATACATATACATGAATGTATTAATATGTGTATATACAGACATAAACACATAAATATATACCTGTATGCATATAAGCATATACATTTATTTATTGCTGCCCAACACTGCGCAAATTGCCCCCTGCACTGTGCTAGGTAATTTGCGGTGGCTGCCAGCATGAAAACGAGGCTCCCATTGGAGCCTATGGAAGCACGATCTTGTAATACCAGCACAGATTTGCGTGCATTGGTATTACTGAGAGGAGTGCATTCCACTTGTAATCTGGTCCTAAATTTATTTAAAAGCATGGTATGAAGATTATTCCCTTCCTCCCTACTGGGTTCCACCATGTTGAAATCTAGCTTTCACAGTATTCCAGTGCGGATGTGTTTGCACATGTGTAGCAACTCTCTTTCAGATAGCTGCAGTGAAACCTAGGTTCCAAAATTGTGGCACCCATAATTATAGGGAGGTACAAGAAATGTATGTAGTGTTTTAATTCTCCTTTTAAGTTAATCTATCCAATGTAACATCAATAAAGTAGTATATTATTACCACAATTTATTTACCATATATTTAGAATGATTTACCCCCTTTTTTTTTACTATGAAAATGTAATCTAACAAATGAGTGGTAAAGTAGAATCGTATAGCTATATTGATCTTGTTTAAATGCTTAACGCTACTTATAAGCCCCCAAAAGATACCATAAATCTATGGTACTAATGTGATATAGTTCTTTAAGGAACATGAAATACAATGGTTTGGGGTGTAAAAAAAAATTGTCCAATTATCTTTTATTACAGCTACAAACCTCTAAATTGAAATTCCAAACTCCAGAATATTTTCAAAATCCAGACTTTCGTTCATATTATTTTAAAAAATAACCATTTTCCACTGCCTGAAAATCACAAATGTATTTTCCTGCATCTTTGTTTTTTGCTAATCTATATTTATTTAAAATAACAAATATTGCCATATTTATTACAGTACTGTACTATCTTTCTAAGGGTACCATGTATACAAAAGTATTATTCCAAAATCCAAATTATTATTCTTAAAGTTATGCTGCTATATGACAAATCCTAGCCTATAGATCAAAGGCAGGAGCGCACAAGTAGTGCCCCCACTGCAATAAAAAAAAATATTTGATTATAGCGGTACTATACATTGTGTACAAAGTGCCATAAAAGGTAATATTTAAAACAAAAATGATCATAGCTAGATGCCAAATCCTAGCCTATATAGCAAAGTCAGGGCTCCAGCATAAGATCTACCAATAATGCCCCACTGCAATAAAAATGAAATATTAAAAAGGATACCCAGGTTAAGAATTACATTGAAAAAATAAACTAAAATCACTATAAAGAGCAAAAAAAAAATAATTACATTTTTTTCCTGACAATACTTTGCAGTGCACTGCAAAAAAGTAGTACTTCTGCATCTGATTTGTCTTTACACACACACAGACTGCAGAAGAAAAAGTTGTTCAAGAAAAGAAAGCACACACTGTCTTCTATCTCTCTATTACTAGAACTAGCATTGGAATCAACTACAGCTAATACACTAGCCTCACATATAACTGAAGTTTCCAAAAGCCCAATTCAAAGCGATTACAAATGGCTGAGCCATCTCTCTATGCAATGTTAAAACTGGATTGGAGAAACTGACCCTAACTTAAATCATTTGTATTTCTATAACAGGATTGAACAGGTAACGTTGGACACATGAATGGTCAGACCAGGTTTACATCACGTCTAACGAATAAGATGAAGGAGATCCTTCCTCAGTTTTTATTGGTGTCAAACAAATGAAACAAACACTAATCGTTCATGTATTCATTAGTTCCTTGGTCATTGTGTTCCCATTTCATTTGGGGTTTTGACCAATGCCACAATTAGCAGAAATTCAGACAAATTGTATTTGTCTGAAGCCCAATGCCCATGTCTACAAATAACCCAGTTTCACATTCCCAAAAAAATAAAATGATAAATTGGATTTACTTGGACCCATTTCCCTTTTGCATGTGTTTAGATTTATAGTTATTATTATTTTTACTTTTAAAGCTACTTTCTATGATCTTTATGTGATGTTCTCACAGACAGGTTAATGCAATGATGGGATGAATGGGTTCCGTTAGAAAGATATTTTTATTAAGTGTTTCTATAAAAGATTATAGTTTTTAACACTGCTCCAAATGTAGCATTTAAACGGACATTCAATAATTAGATGAAAACCAAGGAACTAATTAATAGAAGTTGTAATTTTCTGTCAAAACCTAATCGTAATGCATTATGGAATATACAATATCTGTAGAAATGTGTTCAGATAACTTTACAACCTTCTCTTTATGATTCATCTACATCAGAGCTTATATTTTTGAAGTTGTAATTAAATAGAGATTAATTAAGATGTAAACTGTTTTATACTGTAGATGGCTCTTCTAATTATAGCTCAGTTTAATGGTGTCTATCATAATGCAAGTCATATAAAATCCTATTTAATAAAAGGCCAGATATGTTTGTCAGAAGTTGTCATGCATGGAAGAGACTGTGTGAGGAAAAACATACCTGGCCGCTGACTCCGTAACGAAAGATCAGTCAGTGAGGATAAGACAGCAGAGAGGGTGGACAGGAGCAGGTGTGACAGGAGTGTGACCAGGCAGAGAGGCTGTGATGGGAGGCGATGGGGGTGTGACCGGGCGTGGCTGAACGGAGTGGGCATGGTGGGGCGTGACCAAGGGGGACCGCTACACTGCAGAAAATGGCCAGTGTACACGGGCTTTAGGACTAGTATATAATAAAATACAATTTAAAGGGACATTCTACAATATAATGTTTATTGTTTTAAAAGATAGATAATCCCTTTATTACCCATTCCCCAGTTTTGCATAACCAACACAGTTATAATAATATTATGTTCTACCTCTGTGATTACCTTGTATCTAAGCATATTCTGACAGCCCCCTGATCACATGACTATGACTATTTAAAATCTATTGAGTTGTATTTAGTACTGTGTTGTGCTAACTCTTAAATAACTTTCCGGGCGTGAACACTAGAGCCTTTGAAATAGAACCTTTGAAACAGGCAGACATTTAGAGGTTTAAATGTTATAAAGTATGTTAATCTAACAAGTTTTGCGTTATGGTGCGGTACGGCTATACTGCTGAAAAATTTGCCATTGCAAATGGCACATAATGCATATTACAATTCGCTGCAGTATAGCTATACTGCAAACATTTTAGCCTTAACACAACCCTCCTTTCCGTACTCAAAAAAATTACAATTGAGTGCGGAATTCTCCATAGCGCCGTATTACAGGTTGTGCGGTCAGGATAAAATGCTTGCGTTACAGCTTAACAATCTGAGACCAGTAGTTATGGATTTTGCGAAACAAACATGTTTCACAAAACTCATAACTAAAATGTTACAAAGTACACTAACACCCATAAACTACCTATTAACCCCTAAATCGCAGTCCTCCCGCTTTGCAAATACTTTTTAAAAACTATTAACCCCTAATCTGCCGCCCACATCGCCGACACTAAAATAAACCTCTAAACCACCGGCCCCCCACATCGTAACTAATAAACTAAACCTTTTTTTTTTTTTTTTTTTTTTTATAATAATTTTTATTGAGGAATATTCAAAGGCATACAATAGTCATAAAAACAGGTTCTTGCATTGCATGTCGTATACAGTAAGATTTAGTGTTACAAGAATGAGGAAACAAACACAGAAAATAAACGCAAGTGTAACAATTTACATATCATGCAACCTTGAGATACATAAAATGCCAAATATTGAAATGCCTTTTAAATAAAATCCTAGGCCGCTCTTGGACCATCACGAGCATTTAAGATAAAAGAAGGCATGTGCAAACAGAAGAGACCACTTGTGGGTCTCGATGATAAACCTCAGTTTTTTATAATTTTATCTCATACTAATATGAATAGTGTGTAAATTAAGTAAGGTGCTAAAGGGATAATTTTATTACGTGCATATATATATTTGGACAATCTTGCATAGATTAAGAAAAAAATAAAGCTGAGTATAATGATAACCTGCAAGATTTAGCTAGAAAGGGGGGTATATAGGGTACGGTATATATGAGAAAAACCGCGTAGTCAGTCCTCCCACTTAAGGGAGGCATATTAAGTGGAGTGGGGGGGTGGAGGTGATGAGTTACCTACGAGAAGCAGATAAGAGATGGCAGCTTGTCTTCTAAATTTGCTAAACAGATGCTCAGGAAATAGGTTGTAATTGGGCTAACTACTATAGGTGGTTATTTGAACTAGGTGGGTAAAACTTAACATGACTCTAATTGAGGTCTCAAGAGCATGTGAAAAACTAGGGGAGAAGTAAATATAGATTATCTACTCATGATAGTAACGCTGCATTATGAGTGTTGTAAGTATATAGATCCCAAATAATGGGAATGTTAATGCAGGGCCAGCCTGCAACAGGGACATACTTGGAGTATTGAATTGATGTTGTAATTCAAATTGAGGTTGGGCGTGATTTTGATATGTATATTAGTCAATATATCAATGGGCCAACAAACAAAAAATAGGGGATAACATTATTTCACGCCAAGGTTGATATCTATCTAGGACGAGGAGGGGAACAAAATTCACTGTAGGCAGGCACAAACCTATTAGGTATTATTATTAGTAGCTAGTTATCTAAGGGAATCTTGCCCTTAAAAATAAATGAACAGGGAAGCGTCTCCTCACCCCAAAAAATTACACACTGGGACTGAAGAGATAATTAAATTCACAGAAAAATATAAAATGCAGATGCTATAAGGGGATGATTCCTATAGGGAGAACAAGCGCTAAAGCAGCTGAATAAAACATTAATGTGCTTCTGCTGCCTAGGCACGAGCCCTATGCCCAGCAACAGGCACACACCTTATTTAAACTGTCACCCACATTTAAATGAGTAAAAGATCTGCTATAGGCGGAGATGTCAACAATGGGAAAACATCATAACAATAAAGGGATGGATCCAGTAAACATAATGGAACATTTATATTCCTGGACACATTAATTATGAAAACAATACCAACAGTTGTGCATATAAACGTATGTCCATCACTTGGAACAACACCAAACATTAAATTTGAAAAAAAGGAAACCCAGTAAAGGCAAAAAAAAAACTCCAGGAGTAAACACATAGTTGCAGCTTGTGGAGCTGTAGAGCCCCAGATTAAGTAGATTGAAGGATATGGGGGTTCCCAGCTATTCATATCAGGAAGCGTGAGGTGTCACTGCTGACATCTATAAATAATTAGGTCACAACAGTGTCTTCAATATAAACATAGTTAGGTAGTCTCCAGTGATATGTAGTGGAAACAAGAAATCAGCAGTTGGATAGAAACATTTTTTAGGGTCACATAACATAGAATATTAAATATATGAATAGTGAGAAAAACAGTAACCAGCTTGGCTGCCTTATAAGTACTTCCAACTTGAAATTATCAAAAATTGTATATCCCAGTGTGAGAAACAGTCAGTATGGGTGTCCCAAACAGACAAACAGTGTTATTCAAGGGAGTAATGGCTCTAAATCAGCTTAGTCAGTTCCTCTGCTTGTGAAGCAGTCCCACTCTGACGTAACTTCAGAATGCACCGATGTTGTTATTATTACAATAGACAATTTAACTAATATATATTATAGCAGCAGAGATTATCGTGGTAACAGAACACAATAGCAAATGGTATATAAACAGTCTAGAAAATAGCATGTCCTTGTCCAGATATGGAAACCTCAAAGGATCACCAAGCAGAAGCTATTTAGCCCATTCCCGATCTTACCAGCCCGTTAATAACCGGATTTGGATTACCAGACAGCCCCCTGCTAATACGTTCAGTCACCCTGAGAGGCTCAAAAGGCAAGTTTACCAGTGTGAATGGGTAGAGGCGAGTCGCGTTACTGCCAATGCACTTGGGCTCTCCTAATGTTTTCATCTGGGTATTTGGAGAGGTTACCTGCAGTTCAGACTGCGGCTCAGGTTCTGCCACCACTCTCGGTCTGCCATCAAAGAGAAAGAATGTTCCTGAAGCAAGATGGGAATATGATTTCTGCCGGGCCATTGATCGCCAGCCCTGCGCTGGGCTCTGCTGAGTTGGCTTTACGCCCTGCTGTGTGACTTCTGCTGCGGCGTTAAACTTATCAGCAGCCATATCCAGTGCATGCTCTCCCTCCTGATGCGTTCCATATTGCTGTAGGGTTTGGCTAGTAGGCACATCATTGCGGGTTTGCGCTGCATATATCCTTGTTAGAAGTACATCCAAGAGCCGTAAGGAGGCCTCTATGCAGTCAGAAGCTGTTGCCTCCCAATCTTCTGCGGCCGCCATTCCTGTAGTCTGTATCCGTAGGGCCACGTGTTAGGTGCAAAGTTACCGTAGCTTAAATGCGGTGTTTAGTCGTTCTGACCCAATTAGCTGGGTATCTTATGTAGTAAGCGTGCTCAGATAATCAATTAGGTAAAGAAAGTATTTCTCAAGGTATATTTTTATCTATATCTTCTAAAGTGAGAGCCGGAGCTCCTGTGATGTGCGACCGGTCTCTTGGATAGCTGGCTCCGCCCCCCATAAACTAAACCTTTTAACCCCTAAACCATCAGCCCCCCACCTCACAAAACACCAAATAAAACTATTAACCCCTAAACCTAAAACCCCCTAAATTAAAAGTTACAATATAACTATCTTAAAATAAATAAAAACTTACCTGTGAAATAAAGAAAAAATAAAGAATTAAACTATAAATTAACCTAACATAACTATTCTAATAAAATAAACTATCAATTAAAAATCCTAAATTACATGATTAAAAAAATCTAACACTATGAAGAAAAAAAAAACTTAAATTACAAATTTAAATAAACTTAATACTATGAAAAAAAAAATCTAGCATTACAAAAAAAAAAAAAACACACAAAAATTACGATAAATAAAATAGTAGAAATCCTATTGGATGCTCAAATCAGCCAATAGGATTTCAGTAGCTTTCATCCTATTGGCTTATTTGAAAGTGTCAGAAATAGGAATGCAAGGTTTTTAAATGAGTACCTTGCATTCAAGCTTCAGTGTACGGCGGTGATCGCATGAAGAGGACGCTCCGCGCTGGATGTCATCGCCAGTCCTGGACAGCTCCGCGCCATCGGGATAAAGAAAGAAGATGCCCCCTGGATGAAGAATTTTGCTGCCTGGATGAGGATGGATAACCGGACTTCAGGAACCATGAGTAGATTTTCAGGGATTAGTGTTGTGGTTTTTTTTGGGGGGGTGTGTTTTTTTAAGATTAGGGATGGGCAGTGTAAAAGAGCTGAAGGCCCTTTTAAGGGCAATGCCCATACAAATGCCCCTTTAGGGCCAATGGGTAGTTTATGTTTATTTTAGATTTAGGTTTTTTAATTTGGGGGGTTTCATTTTAGGGGGACTTTGTAATTTTGTAAGGTAAAAAAACTGTTTAACTTAGGGCAATGCCTTACATAAGACCCTTTTAAGGGCTATTGGTAGTTTAGTGTTAAAGGGAAACAGAACTCAATTTTTTTATTTTGTGATTCAGATAGAGCATGAAATTTTTAGCAACTTTCTAATTTACTCCTATTATCAAATTTTCTTCATTGTCTTGGTATCTTTATTTGAAATGCAAAAATGTAAGTTTAGATGCCGGTCCATTTTTGGTGGACAACCCGGGTTGTCCTTTCTCATTGGTGGATAAATTCATCCACCAATAAAAAAGTGCTGTCCATAGGTCTGAACAAAAAAAAAAAGCTTAGATGCCTTCTTTTTCAAATAAAGATATCAAGAGAACGAAGAAAAATTGATGATAGGAGTAAATTAGAAACGTGCCTAAAATGTCATGCTCTATCTGAATCACGAAAGAAAAAAATGTGGATTCAGTGTCCCTTTAAGTTAGGGGATGTTTTATTTTTATAGGGGTATTAGATTAGTAGGCCTATGTATCAAAGGTCTTGCGGACCTGATCTGACAGTGCGGATCAGGTCCACTATACTAAAGTTATAAACCCCTAAACCTAAGTCTAACCCTAACCCTAACACCCCCTAACTTAAATATAATTGAAATAAATCTAAATAAAAATTACTATCATTACCTAAATAATTCCTATTTAAAACGGAATACTTACCTGTAAAATAAACCCTAAGCTATCTACAATATAACTAATAGTTACATTGTAGCTATCTTAGGTTTTATAAGTGGATCTTCGGGGGTTAGTGTTAGGCTTTTTTAAGGGTTTATTGGGTGGGTTTTATTTTTGGATTAGGAGTTTGGGCACTTGAAAAAGAGTTAAATGCCCTTTTAAGGGCAATGACCATCCAAATGCCCTTTTCAGGGCAATGTGGAGCTTAGGTTTTTTTAGTTAGGATTTTATTTGGGGGGTTGGTTTTGTGGGTGGTGGGTTTTACTGTTGGGGGGTGTTTGTATTTTTTTACAGGTAAAAGAGTTGATTTCTTTGGGGCAATGCCCCACAAAAGGTCCTTTTAAGGACTATTTGAAGTTTAGTTTAGGCTAGGGTTTTTTTATTTTAGGGAGCTTTTTTATTTTGATAGGGCTATTAGATTAGGTGTAATTAGTTTAATATCTGATAATTTCTTTTTTTATTTTGTGTAATTTAGTGGGTTTTTTTTGTTATTTGGGTAATTGTATTTAATGTATGTAATTGGTTTTATTGTAGTGTAAGTTTAGGTTTATTTTACAGGTAAATTTGTATTTATTTTAACTAGGTAGCTAGCTATTTAGTAACTATTCTACCTAGTTAAAATAAATACAAACTTGCCTGTGAAATAAAAATAAAACCTAAGCTAGCTACAATGTAACTATTAGTTATATTGTAGCTAGCTTAGGGTTTATTTTACAGGTAAGTATTTAGTTTTAAATAGGAATTATTTAGTTATTAATAGTAGGTTGTATTTAGATTTATTTTAATTACATTAAAGTTAGTGGGTGTTAGGGTTAGGTTTAGGGGTTAATAAATTTAGTATAGTGGCGGTGACGTTGGGGCGGAAGATTAGGGGTTAATACATGTAGATAGGTGGCGGAGATGTTAGGGGTGGCAGATTAGGGGTTAATAAGTGTAAGATTAGGGGTGTTTAGACTCGGGGTTCATGTTAGGGTCTTAGGTGTAAAAATAAATTTTGTTTCCCCATAGGAATCAATGGGGCTGCGTTACCGAGCTTTCCGCTGCTTTATTGCAGGTGTTAGGCTTTTTTTCAGCCGGCTCTCCCCATTGATGTCAATGAGGAAATCATGCACAAGCACGTAAAACCAGCTCACCGCAGCTTTCAGCAGCGCTGGTATTTCAGTGCGGTATGGAGCTCAATTTTGCTCTACGCTCACTTCTTGCCTGATAACGCCGGGTTTTTGTAAACCTGTAATACCAGCGCTGTAGGTAAGTCAACGGTGACAATAACTTGCAAGTTAGTACCGCACCCCTCATAACGCAAAACTCGTAATCTAGCTGAATAGTAGTAACTCACCCTAGGTTATATGTGGATTGCAAAAATATTAGTGTTGTTGAGCGCTAACACTGCTCAAATTAAATCAATAGCTCTCTTATTCTTGTGCTCATATTACAAGTTAAAAGTATATAGTTATCGCTTAGGCAAAAGCCTCAGGTACTCTAAATTCCTCTCCTCTTAGACTGTTCTGGCTTTTGCTTGAGAGATATCTCTAAGGCAATCTATTCCAAAGTAAGCTAAAGCCGAAGATGAATAAAGCAATAGTTTAAATGACTATCTACCGGCTGAGTATTATAAGATCTTAGCTAAAAACATAATCCCTCCCTTGAGAAATGTATTTAATGCTTATTATATTCATATAGTTGAGATGTCAAAGAATTTTACAAGCTCATTTATTTCTCTAATTTTGTACATAATTTAAAACCCAGAAATTTGGTTTCATACAGACCAATTT
Source organism: Bombina bombina (assembly GCF_027579735.1). Lineage (NCBI taxonomy): Eukaryota > Metazoa > Chordata > Amphibia > Anura > Bombinatoridae > Bombina > Bombina bombina. Next base: position 142,089,865 of record NC_069509.1, on the reverse strand, counting down.
CCCTCTTAAATACAGAGTCAGGATTGAAAATAATTTTGGATAATTTGATACATCCAAATCAAACAAGGTTTATTAGTGGAATAACGTAATTTACTAATTTAAGAAACAACCTCAACAAAAAAATTGGCATTATAAATAGAGATTTATTTGCATATCTACAAATTAGACATTTGTGGGCTTCTCTAAAGTGTAATAATTGGAACATACATTCAAGTGACCTTAGCTTATTTAATACAGAACTGTACTTTATTTCCTATTGGTATAGGCTGTTAATGGATAAAGAGAGAAGAAAATCTTAATTAACTTACTCAAAATGGGTAAAGGAATACAGGACTGTAAATAATAATAATAATAATAATAATAATAAATAAATAAAAAGAGCATTAGCAGAAGGTGTGACTGCAAAGGTGAGAATGATGTTATTGTGGAGTAAGCTGAGGGCAACTATTAGACAAGTGAAATTAATTTGTTACTGATTTGGGTGATCCCTGAACAACAACATTTGGGCTTCCCTGAACAAAAAAGGTCTTTAGGGAGCTTTTAAAGGAGGACAGATTAGGGGAAAGTCTGACAGCTTGATAAAGCACGTTCCAGAGGGTTGGTGTCGCATGAGAGAAGTCCTGGAGTCTATCATGGGAGGAGATGATGGTAGGATATGCAAGGAGCAGGTCATTGTTGAATCTTAAAGGGTGGGATGGAGAATATTTGTTTATGAGCGAGGACAGGTGGTCAGGGTGATTCAAATAAGCCAATATAATTTCAGTAGCTCTCATCCTATTGGCTGATTTGAACAGCCAATAGGATTTGAGTAGCTTTCATCCTATTGGCTGATTTGAATTTGAAGAATCAATTCAGCCAAGAGGAATTCAAGGGACGCCATTTTTAATCACGTCCCTTGAATTCTCTATCCAGTGTGCAGCAAAGATCGTATGAAAATGATCCTCTACGCTCCATGGCTCTGCGGTCGCTAGTCTTCAGTTCCAGCGTCGCCAGTCTTCAGCTCCGCTCCGTGAAGGATGTTCCAGGAAGAAGAAAGAAGAGGTCGCCACTTGGAAGAAGACATTTACCGCCTGCAACAGGACCTTCTTCTCCGGACTTCAGGAATGGTGAGTAGCAACCTGTGGCTAAAACTTAGGGTTTTTTAAGGTTTTTTGGGGGGTTTATTTTATTTAGATAGGGTGGGCAGTAAAAGAGCTAAATGTCCTTTAAAGGGCAATGCCCAACAAATGCCCTTTTCAGGGCAATGGGTAGTTTAGGGTTTTTAGTGTTAGGCTATTTTATTTGGGGGGGTTTGGTGAGTAGGGGTTTTACTGTTAGGGGGGAGCTTTGTGTATTTTGTTGTAAAAGCTGATTATTTTGGGGCAATGCCCTGCAAAAATTTAATTTAATAGTAACTTTAGTATTTTGTAAATTATGTAATTTGGGTTCGTTTAGGGGGTGTTAGGTTAGGGCTTAGGTTTATTGCGCTGTTGGCTTTGGCGGTTTAGGGGTTAATACATTAATTGATTTATTGAGTTGTGGGTTAATGGCAGATTAGGGGTTAATAGTTTTAATAGGTTTGTGTTGTTGGTTAATGGCAGAATAGGGGTTAATAGTTTTAATAGGTAGTTGGCGGATTTAGGGGTTAATAATGCAGTTATTACTTGCGGTGTGGGTTTGAAGGTGGATATAGGGGTTAATAGTTTAATTAGGCTTATTGCGTTGTGGGGGGTTGTCGCTTTAGGGGTTAATACATTTATTATTAGTAGTGAGGGGGGATTGCGGATATAGGGGTTTTAAGTGTCGGGTTTATTTTTGGGAGGCGTGTTAGACTGTTACGGGAAGTTTAAAATTTTCTTTCATTTTCTTAGGTGGCGGCAGTTTCTAAAGTATCGTAATTCACTCGCGACTCAAGATATTTGTATTTACGCTCATTTCTGGACATCGCTAGTTTATCAGATTTATGGCACATTATGAACTGCCGGCAGGCTTTATGTAATACCCCAATGTGCAAGGTGAAATTACGGGCGGCGCTGTTTGCAGCGCTTGCGCTGAAGCCTGCGCCGTATATGTAATCGCGCCCAGAATTTGTACATCACAGGTCAGGGTTTAAATATAGAATCAATGATTTCTATGTGGAAAAAACAAGTGCAACCCATATTCAAAAAAGTAAAACAAAATTTATTAAAACAGTGTGCTATATTGCACTTGCAAGATTGCAGGTAAACATATGCACATCAGAGATATCCTGGCCATAAACAGCTTCACTGACAGCTCAGGATCCACTGCAAGTCCAGTCTTTCAAAAGTCTAATCTTTGCAGATTTAAACAGCTGATTTCTTCCAGGACCAGTAATACATGCAGATCCTTTTGAGATCTTTTAGCTTAAAACTCTTTAACTCTACACGTTTCATTATTAGTATTATTATCGGTTATTTGTAGAGCGCCAACAGATTCCGCAGTGCTAATATGACTCCTGGCCAGCAGGAGGAGGCAAAGAGCACCACAGAAAAGCTGCTATATATGTCACTTCCTTTACCCATAATCCCCAGTCATTCGGCAGAAGGAAAAATGGAAAAAGAAGATAACACAAAGGTGTAGAGGTGCCTGAGGTTTTAGAAAAAATAAATGTCTTAAATAAAGGGTGGGCAGTGGACTCACCATATCCGGAACTAAATAAATTTATCAGGTAAGCATAAATTATGTTTTCTTTCCTAAGATTTGGTGAGTCCACAAAATCATCAATTAGTAGTGGGAATCATCTTCATCTGCCTTCTAAGCAGACTTTGTCAAGAGATTTCCAAACAGAACATAACCTTTTCTCCCAAATATGCACTTTTTATACCATTAGTGAGGTACACTCCCCCTCAGATGATTGGAGAACATCATGAGTGATGTAGCCAATTAAAAGGCTTGGAGGAACACACCCTCATGTTCGTTAGATGTGCAATTGCCCAGGGGTAACGTATATGTTAAATGGAGTAAACACTTCATAATTCCTATATAAAAAAAATCATAAATATGTAAAACACAAACAATTAAAGTTCCTAAAAACTCTCATAAGTCTTATATATGCATAAGAACTATATAAAATTAAAAAAATCTACATATTAGACTGAAACACCTATACAGACGTGTTAAAACATAATTTATAATCACTCAAGAGTCACTGGACCTAAAATATCACAAAATTCCTTAAGTTCATAGTCAAAGTATGCACAAGGAGCACTGTATATGAAAATATATAGAGAACCAATATGAGTACCAAAATACACTAATCCATAAAGGCCTGGAGATCCAGGTCAATATTCAAGCCCTGAGGGTATAAGCTGCCTTGTCTGTGGATCCTTTTGATCTCACATTTTCACAGATTAAGCAGCTTCTGCATATCATTTTTCATATGAGGTATGGTTTCAATGACCATAACCCTTAGAGAGTCTGTCTGCTTATTATGTCATCTGTGAAAATGTTCGGACACACTGTGCTTTTTAAATCCTCTCTCTATATTGTTGACATGCTCATAGATGCATTTCTTAATTTTGCTTTTGGTCCTACAAACGGAAATTAAATCACAGCGGCAGGTAAGCATGTACACTGCATAAGTGGTATTGCAGGTCGCACAAATAATAGTATAAAAACTCTGAGATCTGTCCCATTTGTAAAATTGGGTCTCTGATTGGATTAATCGGCATACACAGCAATTTAGTCTTCTACATTTAAATAGACCATTGCTTAAGCATAGCCACGCTGATAGTGTTTTTGCAGGGATTACTCCCCTTTGTTTTAGATGTATCTAGGGGCTTTAATTTAGAAGGGGCTAGAATGTTCTTAAGATTTTTATTCTGTTTAAAAACTATACTCGGCCTATCCGGAAGATTCCTACCCAAAATGGGATCTAATTTTAGAAAATCCCAATGTTTATGTAGTGCTGACTTAATTTTATGGGCTCCTACACTGTACGTAGTGATAAATTTGGTATCTTCCTGTTTTTTTATATTAGTACGTGCCTGTAACAAGGTTTTGTCTTGGTATATTGATGGGTTTATCCCTAGCCACTTTAATCAAATCAGAATTAAAACCCTTTTTAAGAAACTTGTTTTCTAGGATATCAGCTTCTTTATTGAAATCCTCCTCTGTGGTGCAGTTCCTTCGAATACGTTGGAACTGCCCATAGGGTATATTGGACTTCCAACTTGGGAGATGGCCATTCTTGGCATTTAGAAAACCATTGTTATCTGTAGGTTTCCTAAAATTCCTAACTGATACTCTATCTGTATTAATATTATGGTATATGGTCAGATCCAAAAAATCTAATATGGTCGCTATCTATTTTGTGGGTAAAAGATAAGTTAAAAGTATTATTATTAATATAAATACAAAATTGATTAGCTAGGGACATGTCTCCTTTGCAAATTAAAATGCCATCATCTATATAATGCTGGTATGCAATTATATTCTCACTAAAGGGGTCATTATCCCAAATGTATCTATCCTCAAATTATGCCATATATATATTGGAATAGGATGGGGCCATAGTGGTCCCCATCACTGTGCCTTGTATCTGTTTGAAAAATGTCCCATCAAAATAAAAATAATTGTGATCTAATATAAAATAAATGCTGTCTAATATAAATTCTACTTGTAAGGGAGAGAGATCACTTTTCAAACATAATTCCTTAATCACGTTGACACCAGTATCATGAGGAATGCTGGTGTACAAAGATGCCACCTCACAAGTTATCCCCTTGTATACTTTTTCCCATTTTACGCCTTCAAAAAGTTGTATAGTTTCTCTCATGTCTTTAAGATATGATTTAATACTTTTCACTATTGGCTGTAGGAACCAGTCTATATAAGCCGATAAATTACTGGTTATAGAATTGATCCCCCGAAACTATAGGCCTCCCAGGTGGGTTGGCCCTGTCTTTATGTAGTTTTGGGAGATGGTAACAGATAGGTGTTTTAGGGCAAAGAGTATAAATAAAGTTAAATTCATGTTTGGTCAGGATGCCTGTTTCTTGTGCTTTATTACAGTTCTTGGTTAAACAATATAGTGGGATCATTTGTTGGTTTGACATACATGTCTTAATCATTCAATAACCTATTTGCCTCGTGTATATACGCGTCCCTTTTTTGAATAACAATCCCATCACCCTTGTCGGCCTGTCTTATCACTATATTGTGATCTGTCTGAAGACCCCTAATGGCCGCTCTTTCATGGTTGGTGAGAATGTTTTTATATTTATTAATTGTAGACTTATCAATATGGTCAAAATATTAATTCAGCTCTTCCATAACCAATTTGTTAAATACGGGTAAATGTTCCCCTTGTGCATATGTGGGGTTAAAAGATGAAGGTCTTTTTAGATTACTGTGTTTAAATGATGTATCATCGGTATGTAAACTACGATTAGACAGATTCTCTGCAGGGGTAGAAGTGATAGGACTACTAGTTATATTAGATTCTATTTCAAGTTCTTTAAGATGTCTAAGGGAAGTGAGATCATTCGCCTCCAGACATAACACATTATTGTTTCCAGTTGTTCTTGTAGCATGGTCTTTGAGAAAATATCATTTTAACGTAAGTTTGCGCATATATTTTTGCAGATCTATAAAAGTCTCACATTTATTGGGTAATTTCTTTGGTGCAAATTTGAGTCCTTTACAATGATATTCCTCATTCTTTAAATTTCTTTTAAATATCTTTTTTGCCTTCCTCTAGTAACCATCTGGGTCTTTGTCTGTCTAATCCGTCTACCTCCCCTGACTCCTCGCTTGGTTCCCACTGTCTTTTTCTGTTTCTTCAGTTCATTTTGGATATCATTCTCTCATAATTGGAGGTTTCCTTAAAGCATTATACCAAATTGGTGACTATAATTCTGTTTGTCCTGTTCTAATTCATTGACATTTCTTAATACCTTTTTTTATACACACATTTCTAAAGGCTAATAGTGATATGAACTATTATCCATTTGTTGTTCTTCTTATATATTAAGCATTATATTTATCCTATACTGTTAGATTCCTGGTTGCCTCTTCAGTGCTGTGTTTTTTTATTTGTTTTTAAGCTTCACACTAGTTGTTTATTCTCAGCTGCAGTATGGCAGAGGAATCTGTTTCTGAAAAACCAGGTGTTAACAATCTGGTGTTCAGGAATAACAGAATTAGAGCTGTAAATCTATTGGAGGTGGAGGGGAGTGAACCTGTGAGAGAGGATCCTAACTCTCTATTTAGAAGCTTTGAAAAAGCACTTACCTCAGAAGTAAAGGAAGGGCAATTCTTTTAGACAATTATATATTACATGACATTATATCAAGAGGTTTAAGGGTAAAAAATTCCCTGCTTTTAATTTAGAATTGGGAAACAATTTTACACCAATGCTCTATATCACTCATTAAATTATTGATAAAATACAGAGAAACTAGACTTAAGCAACTTAGTGATGAAATTATTATATTAAATGATAAAATGAGTCCCTTTCTTTTGGAGGAGAAATGTAAAAAGATTAATAATGATATCATTACTAGAACCACAAAATTGGAAAAAGATGTAATTTTAGCAAAAGCCGCAAAGCTAAAGAGGGATATGAAGGACTATAAGACCAATAATGTATATGTCAGAAAAAATCCCAGTAAGAATAAAAATTATAAGAGTGATAAAGTAAAGGATAAATACAATAATTATATCACTCCCACTAAGGGTTTGAAGTACAAGGATAGTGGTTCACACTCTATAACTCCTGAAAAAAACTAAAGATGATAGATCTGCAGCTGCTCAACAACTACCTAGTTGGAGGGAGAAACAACCAAAATCAGACTTGAATTATAGTAATAGGGACAATCAGCTCCTTTCTATTAGTAATAGATATACACCACTAGCCACTGATCAAGTTCAGCCCAATTGGAGAAGGGAGGGGGCCAAACCCAAAGGGATCCACCAAGGTGACAATAAGTATTATCATAGATATGACAATAGAGATCATCAGACATTTTTTAGCCCCAGCCAGAGCCCCACATGGGAGAATAAGATGGGAGAACGAGGACCCAAAATGGAGCCCCCATGCAGACAACTCATGGGGAAACCAAGAAAGGATGAACATAAGAAACAGAAAAAGACAGTGGGAACCAAGCGAGGAGTCAGGGGAGGTAGACGGATCAGACAGACAAAGACCCAGATGGGGTTACTAGAGGAGGGCAAAAATATATATTTAATCTGTCCAATAGAATTTTAAAGAATGAGGAATATCAACATCTTAGTAAAGGACTCAAATTTGCACCAAAGAAATTACCCAATAAATTTGAGACTTTTATAGATCTGCAAAAATATATGCGCAAACTTACATTAAAACAATATTTTCTCAAAGACCATGCTACTAGAACAACTGTAAACAATAATGTGTTATATCTGGAGGCAAATGATCTCACTTCCCTTAGACATCTTAAAGAACTTGAAATAGAATCTAATATAACTAGTAGTCCTATTACTTCTTCTACCCCTGCAGATAATCTGTATAATCTTAGTTTACATACTGATGATACATCATTTAAACACAGTAATCTAAAAAGACCTTCATCTTTTAACCCCACATATGCACATTAGGAACATTTACCCGTATTTAACAAACTGGTTATGGAAGAGCTGAATTAATATTTTGACCATATTGATAAGTCTACAATTAATAAATATAATTACATTCTCACCACCCATGAAAGAGCGGCCATTAGGGGTCTTCAGACAGATGCCAATATAGTGATAAGACAGGCCAACAAGGGTGGTGGGATTGTTATTCAAAAAAGGGATGCATATATACACGAGGCGAATAGGTTATTGAATGATTAAGTCACGTATGTCAAACCAACAAATGATCCCATTATATTGTTCAAGTTTGAACTTATTAATAAAGCACAAGAAACAGGCATCCTGACCAAGGATGAATTTAACTTTATTTATACTCCTTGCCCTAAAACACCTATATTTTACCATTTCCCAAAACTACATAAAGACAGGGCCAACCCACCTGGGAGGCCTATAGTGTTGGGGATCAATTCTATAACCAGTAATTTGTCGGCTTATATAGACTGGTTCCTACAGCCAATAGTGAAAAGTATTAAACCATAACTTAAAGACACGAGAGAAACTATACAACTTTTTGAAGGAGTAAAATGGGAAAAAGAATACAAGTGGATAACTTGTGATGTGGTAGCTTTGTACACCAGCATCCCTCATGATGCTGGTGTCAAAGCAATTCAGGAATTCTGCTTGAAAAATGATCTCTCTTCCTTACAAGTAGAATTTTTATTAGACAGCATTTATTTTATATTGAATCACAATTATTTTGATGGGACATTTTTCAAAAAGATACAAGGCACAGCGATGGGGACCACTATGGCCCCATCCTATTCCAATATATATATATATATATATATATATATATATATATATATATATATATATATATATATATATATATATATATCATCATTTGAGGATAGATACATTTGGGGTAATAACCCTTTAGTGAGAATGTAATTGCTTACTGGCGTTATATAGATGATGTCATTTTAATTTGGAAAGGAGACATGTCCCTAGCTAATCAATTTTGTAGTTATATTAATAATAATACTTTTAACTTATCTTTTACCCACAAAATAGATAGCGACCATATTGATTTTTTGGATCTGACCTTATACCATAACATTAATACAGATAGAGTATCAGTTAGGAATTTTAGGAAACCTACAGATAGCAATGGGTTTCTAAATGCCAAGAGTGGCCATCTCCCAAGTTGGAAGTCCAATATACCCTATGGGCAGTTCCAACGTATTCGAAGGAACTGCACCACAGAGGAGGATTTCAATAAAGAAGCTGACATCCTAGAAAACAAGTTTCTTAAAAAGGGTTTTAATTCTGATTTGATTAAAGTGGCTAGGTATAAAACCATCAATACACCAAGAGAAACCTTGTTTATAGACATGTACTAAGATAAAAAAACCAGGAAGATACCAAATGTATCACTACGTACAGTGTAGGAGCCCATACAATTAAAAAAAAAAAGTCAGCACTACATAAACATTGGGATATTCTAAAATTAGATCCCATTTTGGCCAGGAATCTTACGGATAGGCAGAGTATAGTTTTTAAACGTAATCAAAATCTTAAGAATATTCTAGCCCCTTCTAAATTAAAGCCCATAGATACATCTAAGACAAAGGGAAGTAATCCCTGCAAAACACTATCAGTGTGGCTATGCTTAAGCAATGGTCTATTTAAATGTAGAAGACTAAATTGCTGTTTATGCCTATTAATCCAATCAGGGACCCAAATTTTAAAATTAGAACAGTTCTCAGAAATTTGATACTATTATTTGTGCGACCTGCAATACCACTTATGCAGTGTACATGCTTACCTGCAGCTGCAATTTCATTTATGTGGGTAGGACCAAAAGGAAAATTAAGAAACGCATCTATGAGCATGTCAACAATATAGAGAAAGGATTTAAAAATCACAGTGTGTCCGAACATTTTCGCAGATGTCATAATAAGCAGACAGACTCTATAAGTGTTATGATCATTTAAACCATACCTCATATGAAAAATGATATGCAGAAGCTGCTTAATCTGCAAAATGTGAGACCAAATGGATCCACAAACTAGGCAGCCTATATCCTCAGAGATTGAATATTCACCTGGATCTCGAGACCTTTATGGATTAGTGTTTTTTGTACTCATTTTTTGTTCTCTATATATTTTCCTATACAGTGCTTCTTGTGCATACTTTAACTATGAACTTAAGGAATTTTCTGAGATTATTTTTAGGTCCAGTGACTCTTGAGTGATTATAGTTTATAATGTATTAACATATTTTTTATGTCTGTATAGGTGTTCCAGTCTAATATGTAGATTTTGTTTTATTGTTCTTATGCATATATGAGACTTAATAGTTTTTAGGAACTTTAATTGTTTGCGTTTTAGTGTTTTACATATTTATGGATTTTTTTATATAGGAATTATGAAGTGTTTACTCAATTTATTATGTATCAGTTTTTTATGTGTAGAACTTATTCTGTGTAATAGGGATATAGTATCCCAAATTAATTCATTTAGTTTTATTGGTTAAACACACACTGAATTTGCTAGATTTTTAGTATCACACCTGTTGGGTATTTAGTATATATAATATTCAGCTATGGCATTTATTTTACCCCATTATGGTTGATAGCTGTAAGAGGTTAAGAGCACATTCTGAGCTTGTCATACACATCAATATACACCACACTGTCAAATAACTTACATTGTATATTTGATATATCTTTATAAATTTGGTCGCAAGCCTTAGTTACGTAACATATACGTTACACCTGGGCGAGTGCACATCTAACTAATGAACATGAGGGTGTGTTCCTCCAAGCCTTTTAATTGGCTACATCACTCATGTTCTCCAATCATCTGAGGGAGAGTGTACCTCACTGATAGCATAAAAAGTGCATGTTTGGGAGAAAAGGTTATGTTCTGCTTGGAAATCTCTAGACAAAGTCTGCTTAGAAGGCAGATGAAACGCGTAGAGTTAAAGAGTTTTAAGCTAAAAGGATCTGCATGTATTACCGGTCCTGGAAGCAATAAGCTGTTTAAATCTGCAAAGATTAGACTTTTGAAAGACTGGACCCGCAGTGGATCCTGAGCTGTCAGTAAAGCTGTTTATGGCCAGGATCTCTCTTTTGTGCCTGTTTTTACCTGCAATTTTTTTGTAAGTGCAATATAGCACACTGTGTTTTAAAGGGACAGTAAAGTAAAAAAAAAAAAACTTTCAGGATTTAAATAGGGAATGTAATTTTAAACAACTTCCCAATTTACTTTTATCACCAATTTTGCTTTGTTCTCTTGGTATTCTTAGTTGAAAGTTAAACCTAGGAGGTTCATATGCTTATTTCTTAGACCTTGAAGACTACCTCTAGTCTGAATGCATTTTGACCACTAGAGGGCATTAGTTTATGTGTTTCATATAGATAACATTTAGCTCATGCACGTGAAGTGACCTAGGAGTGAGCACTGATTGGCTAAAATGCAAGTCTGTCAAAAGAACTGAAATAAGGGGGCAGTCAGCAGAAGCTTAGATACAAGGTAATTACAGAGGTAAAACGTGTATTATAATTGTGTTGGTTATGCAAAACTGGGCAATGGGTAATAAAGGGATTATCTTTCTTTTTCAACAACAAAAAATCTGGTGTTGACTGTCAATTTAATACATTTTGTTTTACTTCCTTTAATCTGGTTTGTGCTTTTTTTCCCCAGAGTTTGTTCCATTTGATGAAACAGTAGCAACTTGTTTCCTAATTCAAGCAGCACCCAGGGTAAAGTCCATTGGATAGCACTGTTATTGGAAAATACTGGATTTTGTCAGACATATCTATCAAGTTCCTTTTGGATGTCATTCTCTCAGAATTAAAGCTTTCCATAAAGCATTACACCAAATTGGTGACTATGATCGTGTTTGTCCTATTCTAATTCATTGACATTTCTTAATACCTTTTTTATACATATATTTTTTAAGCACACATTTCTAAAGGCTACTAGTGATATTAACTAACCACCATTTGTGCTTCTTATATATTAAGCATTATATTTATCATATACTGTTAGATTACTGGTTGCCTTTTCAGTGCTGTGTTTTTTGTTTGTTTTTAAACTTTTTCTCTACATGTAATTCCACATACACAATTTATTTGATCAAGTGTCCATGTTCAAAAATCTATATAGGAGAGATGACAAGGAGGGTGTGGACATAATTAACGAACATAAGATGTGGTAATAAAGATGCCCCTGTTTCTTCACATTTTCTGAAGAGTGAGCATATCATCAGCCAGTTGTGGTGGCAAATTATAGATGGTGTGAAGAAACCAAGAAGGGGAGGAGATTGGGAAAATATACTTAAGCAGAGGGAAATATTTTGGATCTGTAAGTTAAATACAATGTTACCTAATGGGTTAAATAGATTTTTCTATAAATTAGGCTGTGACCTACATTAAAGAATAAAAAGTGTATTTCAAAATGGAATTATGTTTTTAGTCGCTAGGTGGCAGTATAATATTTTGATTTTTATTAATCCTATATTGTTTGAAACCATTGAAATTTTGTTTGTATATAGGTGTGTATTTAAAAACTGGTGTAGTATACACCAGTATGGCATGATTAAGGGTAAATAAACCCAATACGTCAACTGTTTTGTGGATCCTGATGTTCCAATAAAGAATTCTGAAATATCTTTTAGTGCCGTGGGAACTTTTTTGGCCTTTGTGACCTGCCAAGTAAGACACCCAGGTTTTACTTTGTGAAGGGTACATGCTAAGAGACAAAACATCTCTAATGTCATTAACCCCTTCCCACTGTTATAACTGTCTATGCCGTCCTAACTGCATTAGGATTTTAAGCCGTTAAGAGGGCATAGAACACCATAGCCTTTTGGCTTTATTATTAAAACCAAAGGCGCTTCCTGAATGGTATTGTGGGCTGGAGGGCATGCTTAGCATAATATGCACTACCCCATTACACAATCCAAACATTGAAACAATCACTTGAATTCAATTTTTTCCTTAATTGCTTATAGCAGAACTGTTCCGATGTAGACAAATACATCTGGGCGGGAAGGGGTTAATACGTTAGCAAAGTAGCAGATTTTGGACATATTATACCTTTCTAATACTTTATTACTAGTATTGTAATAATTGTAGAAAGCGTCATTCATTCCTGAATGTAACCGTAAGAGATACAACTTCCAGACAAAACGTTGTGTTAAATTTACCAGTTACATTTTTTGAAAAGGGATAAATTCTGCAGTTGGATTCATAACATACTTCCTAAATAAGAACTGTAGTAATCACAACAGGAGGTTTAACAAGAGATGCCATTAAGGAAACCTTCAAATATATGAAGGGACTTAAAGGGATACTAAACCTATTTTTTTTCCTTTCACGATTCAGATAGAGCATGCAATTTTAATCATCATTCTAATTTACTCCTATTATCAAATTTCTCACTCTTGCTATCTTTATTTAAAAAAAAAAAAAAAAAAGCAGGAAAGAGGTTATTAGCCGGCCTATTTTTGGTTCAGCACCTGGGTAGAGCTTGCCGATTGATTTGCTACATTTAGCTACTAATCAGCAAGCACTACCCAGGTGCTAAACAAAAAATGGTCTGGCTCTTATGCTTACATTTCTGTTTATTCAAATAAAAATAGCATGAAAACAAAGAAAAATAGGAGTAAATTAGAATGCTGCTTAAAATAGCATGCCTTATCTGAATCATGAAAGGAAAAAAAAATGGGTTTAGTATCCCTTTAAGTGGAATCAAAGCATTTCCCACAAAAAATAAAAACAAATGCAAAAAGCAAAGTGTTACAATCTTACGGCTAGATTTAGAGTTTTGTCGGTAACGACCCGAAAAGCTAACGCTGGCTTTTTTCTGGCCGCACCTTTTAAATAACTCTGGTATTGAGAGTCCACAGAATGGCTGCGTTAGGCTCCAAAAAAAGGAGCGTAGAGCATATTTAACGCAACTTCAACTCTCGATACCAGAGTTGCTTACGCAAGCGGCCAGCTTCAAAAACGTGCTTGTGCACGATTCCCCCATAGGAAACAATGGGGCTGTTTGAGCTGAAAAAAAACCTAACACCTGCAAAAAAGCCGCGTTCAGCTCCTAAAGCAGCCCCATTGTTTGCTATGGGAAAACACTTCCTACGTCTGCACCTAACACCCTAACATGAACCCCGAGTCTAAACACCCCTAACCTTACACTTATTAACCCCTATTCTGCCGCCCCCGCTATCGCTGACCCCTGCATATTATTATTAACCCCTAATCTGCCGTCTGCACGCCGCCGCCAGCTACATTATAGCTATGTACCCCTAATCTGCTGCCCCTAACACCGCCGACCCCTATATTATATTTATTAACCCCTAATCTGCCCCCCACAACGTCGCCTCCACCTGCCTACACTTATTAACCCCTAATCCGCCTCAACCCTATAATAAATAGTATTAACCCCTAATCTGCCCTCCCTAACATCGCCGACACCCAACTTCAATTATTAACCCCTAATCTGCCGACTGGAGCTCACCGCTATTCTAATAAATGTATTAACCCCTAAAGCTAAGTCTAACCCTAACACTAACACCCCACTAAGTTAAATATAATTTTAATCTAACGAAATTAATTATCTCTTATTAAATAAATTATTCCTATTTAAAGCTAAATACTTACCTGTAAAATAAATCCTAATATAGCTACAATATAAATTATAATTATATTATAGCTATTTTAGGATTTATATTTATTTTACAGGTAACTTTGTATTTATTTTAACCAGGTACAATAGCTATTAAATAGTTAAGAACTATTTAATAGCTAAAATAATTACAAATTTACCTGTAAAATAAATCCTAACCTAAGTTACAATTAAACCTAACACTACACTATCAATAAATAAATTAAATAAAACACCTATATTTACAATTAAACCCAACACTACACTATCAATAAATAAATTAAATACAATTCCTACAAATAAATACAATTAAACTAACTAAAGTACAAAAAATAAAGAACTAAGTTACAAAAAATAAAAAAATATTTAAAACATTAGAAAAATATTACAACAATTTTAAACTAATTACACCTACTCTAAGCCCCCTAATAAAATAACAAAGCCCCCCAAAATAAAAAAAATGCCCTACCCTATTCTAAATTACAAAAGTTCAAAGCTCTTTTACCTTACCAGCCCTGAACAGGGCCCTTTGCGGGGCATGCCCCAAGAAATTCAGCTCTTTTGCCTGTAAAAAAAAAAAAAAAACATACAATACCCCCCCAACATTACAACCCACCACCCACATACCCCTAATCTAACCCAACCCCCCTTAAATAAACCTAATACTAAGCCACTGAAGATCTTCCTACCTTGTCTTCACCATACCAGGTTCGCCGATCAATCCAGAAGAGCTCCTCCGATGTCCTGATGCAAGCCCAAAGCAGGGGGTTGAAGAGGTCCATGATCCGGCTGAAGTCTTCTATCAACGGCATCTTCAATCTTTCTTCCGGATCCATCTTGCAGACCTCCGACGCGGAACATCCTGCTGGCCCGACGGACTACCGACGAATGAAGGCTCCTTTAAGGGACGTCATCCAAGATGGCGTCCCTCGAATTCCGATTGGCTGATAGAATCCTATCAGCCAATCGGAATTCGAGGGACGCCATCTTGGATGACGTCCCTTAAAGGAACCGTCATTCATCGGGAAGTCGTCGTCGGAAGAAGATGGGTCCGCGGTGGAGGTCTTCAAGATGGAGCCAGTCCTCATCGGATGAAGATAGAAGATGCCGCTTGGAAGAAGATGGTTGCCAGTCCGGATCTACTCTTCTTCCTGGATAGGATGAAGACTTTGGAGCCTCTTCTGGACTTCTTCAGCCGTTGGATGATGGATGTCTAGCCCCCGCTTGGGCTTAGATGAAGATTTCGGAGCCTGGAACGATCGGTCATACCTGGCATGGTGAAGACAAGGTAGGAAGATCTTCAGGGGCTTAGTGTTAGGTTTATTTAAGGGGGGTTTGGGTTTGATTAGGGGTATGTGGGTGGTGGGTTGTAATGTTGGGGGGGGGGTATTGTATGTTTTTTATTTTTACAGGCAAAAGAGCTGAATTCTTTGGGGCATGCCCCGCAAAAGGCCCTTTTAAGGGCTGCTAAGGTAAAAGAGCTTTTCTATTTTTATTTTAGAATAGGGTAGGGCATTTTTTTATTTTGGGGGGCTTTGTTATTTTATTAGGGGGCTTAGAGTACGTGTAATTAGTTTAAAATTGTTGTAATATTTTTCTGATGTTTGTAAAAAAAAATTTTTGTAACTTAGTTCTTTTTTATACTTTAGTTAGTTTATTTCATTGTATTTATTTGTAGATATTGTATTTAATTAATTTATTGATAGTGTAGTGTTAGGTTTAATTGTAACTTAGGTTAGGATTTATTTTACAGGTAATTTTGTAATTATTTTAACTATTTTAGCTATTAAATAGTTCTTAACTATTTAATAGCTATTTTACCTGGTTAAAATAATTACAAAGTGACCTGTAAAATAAATATTAATCCTAAAATAGCTACAATATAATAATTTATATTGTAGCTATATTAGGATTTATTTTACAGGTAAGTATTTAGCTTTAAACAGGAATAATTTATTTAATAAGAGTTAATTTATTTCGTTAAATTTAAATTATATTTAACTTAGGGGGGTGTTAGTATTAGGGTTAGACTTAGCTTTAGGGGTTAATCCATTTATTAGAATAGTGGCGAGATTCGGTCGGCAGATTAGGGGTTAATAATTGAAGTTGTGTCGGCGATGTTAGGTAGGGCAGATTAGGGGTTAATACTGTTTATTTTAGGGTTATTGAGGCGGGAGTGAGGCGGATAAGGGGTTAATAACTTTATTATAGTATCGGCAGATTAGGGGTTAATAAGTGTAGGTAGCTGGCGGCAACGTTGAGGGGGCAGGTTAGGGGTTAATAAATATAATATAGGGGTCGGCGGTGTTAGGAGCACATAAGGATAACTTAGGTGGCGGTCGGCAGATTAGGGGTTAAAAAAAATTTAATCGAGTGGCGGCGACCTCGGTTTAGGGGGTACATAGGTAGTTTATGGGTGTTAGTGTACTTTAGAGCACAGTAGTTAAGAGCTTTCTGTGCTAACGCCGGTTCATAAAGCTCTTAACTACTGACTTTTTTCCTGCGGCTGGAGTTTTGCTGTTAGAATTCTAACGCTCACTTCAGACACGACTCTAAATACCGGAGTTAGGAAGATCCCATTGAAAAGATAGGATACGCAATTGACGTAAGGGGATCTGCGGTATGGAAAAGTCACGCCTGAAAAGTGAGCGTTAGACCCTTTCCTGACTGACTCCAAATACCGGCGGTAGACTAAAACCAGCGTTAGGAGCCTCTAACGCTGGTTTTCACGGCTACCGCAAAACTCTAAATCTAGGCCTTAGAGTATAGATTCAGGAGAAATGAAAGGGTTATGGATTCATGAAATACATTTACAATTGAGGTGGCAAGCACAAAGACTGCAAAGGAATTAAAATAAAAATTCTGGGACATGCATAAGGTTAGCCTAAAGGAAAAAAAAGTAATATGTATTAACTACAGACTTTGTATGGAGAATGTATGTAAGAAACTGAGGAATGTAGGTACTTTAGAATTCATAAAAAATAAAAAAAAAGTTCTAGTTCCTATACGTTTGTGTCAGTTAATACTGAATATTTTAGTTGTTGGCATTTCATACTAGTCTAATTTAATTAACTAATTCCCATGCTACTGTTTAATTCATGTCGCAAATGGCAAGTATGCCAACATTTGCACAACTATATTAATTACATCCATTCCCAAACATTGTATAATTAAACAAAAATATGCTGACATTACCCCCTGTGTGTGTCGGCACACTAGTGTTATCAGAATAAAGTGAACACTTGCAGTAAAAATGGCTGGGAACAGATTATGTGGGGACTGATATGCTGCAAAGCATACCCCCAGGCCCATTCTTGACTGCATCCAAGGGGGAAGCTGCAGAACGTACCATGCAGTCCCAATGGTGTTAAAGCCCAGCATGGAACGTCCTAACAGCGTTAACAGAAGGTTTTTAATGTCTGTTTCATTTGTACCACAAGAGCTTGGCTTTGTTGACCCCCTTTTTAATATTACTGTTTAAAATGTCATTCTAATTCCATTGCCTTGATTGACTTTTTGCATTACACATTGTGGGATTATTACATTTTGATATACATTACATGTTCTTTACTCACAGTTGATCCTCCCGTTTCAGAAATAGATAACAAATTAATTATGCTTGAAAACATGCAACTACCAGAGACTAGTTGGTGTGGAATTCTTATTTTAGAATACAGTTATGCCAGAGTATGGAAAAGTTAATACATTGCTGATTTTCTGTATTATTTAAGCAATTAGATTTTTCACTGTATAATGGCATTAAACCAAAAATAATAATAAGTCAGGTCTATAATGCTCTGATCTAAAGAGACAATTGTTTTAGCAGTGATAGTGGCTACATTCTTTATTCCCACAAGTAATAGTACCCAATTCCTGTTCATGTATGAATTTTATATAGTTGCATTTAAGGTGTCTTTATTGATATGACTGACAAATTATGTTACCAACATAAAATACCATTTTATCTATTTGCTATGTAAAATGCGTCTATTCCATGGTCTACCTTTTCTTAAAAAAAAAAAAAAAGAAAATAAAAGGCAATCCTACGTTCTAAAATGAACAGGCCCACAAAAACACTGTTAAATATTTTATTAGGAAATATTTCTAGAACATCCATAAGTAACATTTCAACTAATTGCCAATGTTTAAAATAGTCGCTTCATTTATCTATATTTTGTTTGTAGGATGGTTGCTATAGCTACAAAGAATTTGTCCCACGCAGCTTGAACTTCTGTTGTAAATTCTTCCGGGAAGTTAGCAGCCATGACCTGCATGATACATTGAGCAAGTAGCTGCAAGAGATAAATAAATAATATTTATATAAATGCACACTATAGATTATGAATGCTACTTCAAAGGGACAAGAAACCCAAATTATTTTTTCATGATTTAGAAAGGTGTAATTTTAAATAGCTTTCTATTTTAAGTTTATTTTTTAATTTTCTTCATTCTCTTGATATCCTTTGCTGAAAAGCATATCTAGATAGGCTCAGTAACTTTTGATTGGTGGCTGCACATAGATGCCTCATGTGATTAGCTCACCCATGTTTTGCTATTTCTTTAAAGGATATCTAAAGAATGAAACAAACTAAATTGGGATGTATCAAATTGTATTCTCTACCTGAATCATGAAAGAAACATTTTGGGTTTAGTGTCCCTTTAATTCAGTCTAAGAATTAGATGTTCCCCAACTCCATAGGCTGGAAACCCTGTCAGGGTTTAGTGGAGAGATGCATTTTTAGCAAGAAAATGGGCTTACACCCATTCGATTATCAACACTGGGCAGCAGAACGTAAAAAAACATGCAAGATAAATTTCTTAACAAGTTACTTTCCTTTGTAACCTTTCATTTTTTTAATAAATATGGGGTGAGATGTCTGATTAAATAGAAAAAGACAAACAGTGTTTAAAAATAGTAACAGGATTTACATTCAGGTTTGATTTATGACTAGGACATGCCTTACCCTGAAATTTCCAGCACCTATTTTCAGGTTTTTAGCATGTAGGTCAGTGATGTTAGCCAAGGATTCTTCTAGGTTATCCAGATGATTTGTAGCTTCTCCAATCGCTGTAAGGAGCTTTGCACCAAAGGAACGGTAATCAGCAGAGTTAGTACTCTGGTCAAAGTCTTTCAAGAGGACCTGGATCTGAGGACAGGACCACCTAAGTCTGCAATAGAAATGTCATTGCGTAATTTACCATTTCTACAAAAGGTGTTTAGATCCATTATACATTGATAAATATAAGCCTTCTTAATCCATTATTTGTAGCATTGTATTAGAGTTTAAAAACCATGAGAGAATACCAAGGACTAAAATAGTCACAACAATTCTAGTTAATGATCTTTAAGGATCATTCAATACAGTAAAGTTGCATAAATCAAATGCACAGAACAAAGCAAAGACACATAGGGCCAAAGATGAGAAGAAAAAAAAAAAACCTCGCTAAAATGCAATTGTCAAAATAACTGAAGGGCACAGTCTGCAGAGGCTTAGATACAAGGTAATCAGAGATTAAAGTATACTATAACTGTTGGTTAATGTATGAAGAATTATCTATCTTTTTAAACAATGAAAAGTAGACTATCCCTTTAAGGTAAAATTATTTTTTAGAAGTTAAGACCTCACTGACAAGACGCCTTAGATCATCTTGCCTGAGTGGGAAAACTATGATTGGACCCCTAGTATGAATTTCAAAACAAGTGGTAGATTTTGTTCTGAGAAGTTTAAAGGTTAATTTGATTTTCCTTCCCCCTGCATCATGTAACAGAATTCTTGTACATGCGCGGTAGGAGCTGGTTATTACTAATTGTATGTTTAGATGTAGATAGATACACACTAGGGGGTAGGATGGACTTTTCTTGCTAATACAACTACTTCAGAAACATGCCCCCATTTTCTAATTGTGTATTCCCTGGATCAGTGATGGTAAACCTTGGCATTCCAGATGTTTCAGAACAATTCCCATGATACTAGGAACTCTGAAGTCCAGTTGAGCTTCATGGGAAATGTAGTGCCAACATTTGCCTGCCCTGCCCTAGATCCTTCTTTCCTTGGAAGACAGCTAACCTTTCAACCTTACATATTGGACCCATTTATCAGGCCATGAGCAATAATTGTCAGCTGGGGTATTTATTTGGTATTGTTCATGCAGCATCTGCTGCTCTTATTTATCATTATAAAAACCAAATACTTATTTAGCCCTGGGTGTCAGTTATCCTAGAGAAACCAGTCTTACAACTGATGCTTGTTAAAGTGATACAAAAAACGCAAAAATTCTCCATCAAGATTTAAAAAAAAAAAAAAAAAAAAAAAAAAAAAAAGTTTCCAATTTTATTTCAAAGTTATGCTCTCTGAATACCAAGACAATTTTGTGGGTTACATGTCCCTTTAAAATCTCACAAGCAATCCTACACCTTAGGGGCTCCAAAGTGTGTGCGAATATGAAATATATAAAATTTTATTTTTTATTAACACAAATAGCTGAACATTTCTGCACATGTAAGATTAGCAAGAAACAAAAATAAGTATAAAAAACAAATTCACTCTTGGTATTGTTTGTCCCTTTAACACCTTCTCATGCATCTACTTTATTACTATGAAAATTTTAAATATGTATCCTATAAGACTGTTCCCTTAATGTGTTTCCAATAACTTTTTTTTGACCAGTTGCAGAGTATAAAATGTATGATTTGCTTTTTTTTTTAAAGGCTTATTTGTGTATACGAATTAACTAATTGTGTTTTGAAGTCACAACCAAATAAAATGGGTTGAGCTTGTAGGTATAATCAGATTTCTATCACATTGTGTAAATATACCTGCTTTATCTTATATCTGTCCATAAACCATTCACCAATACTTTTAGAGAACAATGGAAAATTAAACATTTTATTACCTTCTCTTCTATGCCCTACTGAGTAATGTCTTCTACTGGCTGCATTAACACAGCTTGCCATAAGAGAAGAGAGAGCGAGAGAAAAAAAAAAAAAAAACACACCACCACACACCCTTTCAGAATAGGTGAAGATACCACAAGCTAAATTAACTAGTTCAAATGCCAACATAAGGATAATTGAAATATTTGTAAACAATTTAATAGACTCCAGCAAGTTAAGTCAACCATTGGGCACAAATTAAAAGGGAGAAAATTTGAGTAAACTGTCCCTTTAAATGAAAAGTTTGGGTATCCCTGCTGCAAAGTCATACTAGCCATCTTGTACTATCCTTTCCCCCTCCCCCCATATACAAAAACTTTACAGTTTTTGGTAATGAAGTGATATTCTGCGATGCACCACTAGATAAGTTTGTGCTCAAGTGAAAACACTTTTAAAATCCACATTCAAAACCAAATACATAGCTTTAATAAGAATGTTAGCAAATCTAGAGTTACTTTTATTCATGGGATTTATATTCTTGCTAAAAAGTAATAAACAACTGCAATAGAATCTTGTACCTGGTGTTTTAGCATCAGTATTATGGAGTTCTAATAGAATTCCAAATTGAAGGTATTCATTCCACAAGTTAGTTTTTAATGCAACACCATTTTGAGTTAATATTGTAGTACTGGTTATCACCTCTAGCACAGTCTAGTCCATGGCAACATTAAAAAAATGTACCTTTCTAAAGCATCAGCACCATAAAAATCCACTTTTTTAGACATTCTAAACCACATATACGTAATTGCAGTCTTCTCCTCCTCTGTAAACTCCATATTGCTTGTGTGTTGGTTTCAGCTGCACATGATATGCTGATTATGACTCTAACATTTATAGAGAAAGGGACAGCTGATCTCAATATATTGCTACAATTAATGTTCCCCTATTAAGTTTTGTATGAGATGTTCTAATACATTTTTATATTGGTCCACATTTAATAATGTACATTATTTCAACCCAGCAAAAGTTTTGTATTACATAAAAATGTGCCATTTAAATCAAATTCTGTTGCAGTTTAAAGGGACATTGTACAGTAGAATTTTCTTTACATAAATGTTTTGTAGGTGATCCATTTATATAGCCCCCCTGGGAGTGTTTTTGTAACAATGTATAATTTTGCTTATGTTTTTAAGAACATTGCTCTGAATTTCAGACTCCTAACCAAGCCCCACAGTGTCAGATGTATACACACATTTACATACTCCTGTAGGCTCCTGTTAATGTTATCTGTCTTTTCATATTCAGGGAAGGGGGGAAATGGAGAATGTCTGCTCTTTTTGTTTACCCAGCCCCTTTTAGTGTGTGTCCCAGACTACCTCATCAACATTGCTAAACTGGAAGCTTCTAAGTAAGTTTTTAAAATCTTTTATACTGGATATTTAGATCAGTATCTGTGCATATTCTTCTTTATAGTAGTGTCTATTACATGCAGTTATTTGAAAATTGGTGTATACTGTCCCTTTAACTATTATCTAATGTAAGAATCAGAGATTACATCTCATTGTATAATTTTAGGATATAAGGAATCTATAGGTTTTTTTTTTAAAGGAAATAGGATATAATATTTATAGAGCTGCACTTGATTAAAACTTTACTTTGTACTAGGTATTTTAAATACTTCCCCTTAAAGGGAAACTTACACCACCATAGAATAAAAAATAAAAAATGTAGGTAATATGTTTGTGTGTAACGGGTTACAATGAGAATAAGTGCAGGGCTGCAGTCAGTAGTGAAATATTTAATATGTACAACACCCTTATGTTTCCCCTTTCATGAAAGATAAAAATTAACATATATTAAATTATTTTTAATTATATGCAAAAATGCAGGAAAAATGTTTTTCAGGCTGGTACATTTTGTAGGTATAAAATATAATTCTTAGTTTTGAACACTTCTTAAAGGAGCATGCAACCATTTTTTTTAATGATTTATACACAGTATACAATTTAAAACAACTTTTCAATTTTATTATATTTTAAATTTTGCTTCAGTTTTTGGTATCTTTTTTTTAAAGGAGCAACAATGCACTGCTGGGAATTTGCTTAACACATTGGGTGTAGCTAGCCATTAAAGCTCACTAAATTAAAAGACACTGAACCCAATTTTTTTCTTTCATGATTTAGATAGAGCATGACATTTAAAACAACTTTCTAATTTACTCCTATTATCAATTTTTCTTCATTCTCTTGGTATCTTTATTTGAAATGCAAGAATGTAAGTTTAGATGCCAGCCCATTTTTGGTGAACAGCCTGGGTTGCCCTTGCTGATTGGTGGATAAATTCATCCACCAATAAAAAAGTGCTGTCCAGAGTACTGAACAAATAAAAAGCTTAGCTGTCTTCTTTTTCAAATAAAGATAGCAAGAGAATGAAGAAAAAATTGATAATAGGAGTAAACTAGAAAGTTGCTTAAAATTGCATGCTCTATCTGAATCATGAAAGAAAAAAATTGAGTTCAGTGTCCCTTTAACCAGAGATCAGACATCTGGTTAATTTTATAAATGTCCCCAATTGGTATAAAAAAATGTAAGAGTATTTTAGTTTTCTATTTTTAAAAAAATAGCATTTTTTAAAAAAAATAAATACAACTGCAAGAAGCAGTAGGTATGGTGTTCTTTGGTTGCAGCTCAGCATTCTCTCTCCTCCAAACACGAGGTGTGTTTCTACCAAACATTTCTACTTTGGTTTCATCTGACCATATGACATTCTCCCAATCCACTTCTGGATCATCCGAATGCTCTCTAGCATACTTCGAACGGGCCCGGACATGTACTGACTTGAGCAGGGGGACAAGTCTGGCGCTGCAGGATCTGAGTCCCTGGCGGCGTAGTGTGTTACTGATGGTAGCCTTTGTTACGTTGGTCCCAGCTCTCTGCAGGTCATTCACTAGGTCCCCCCGTGTGGTTCTGGGATGTTTGCTCACCGTTCTTGTGATCATTTTGACCCCACAGGGTGAGATCTTGCGTTGAGCCCCAGATCGAGGGAGATTATCAGTGGTCTTGTATGTCTTTTTCTAATTATTGCTCCCACAGTTGATTTCTTCACACCAAGCTGCTTGCCTATTGCAAATTCGGTCTTCCCAGCGTGGTGCAGTTCTACAATTTTGTTTCTGGTGTCCTTCGACAGCTCTTTGGTCTTCACCATAGTGGAGTCTGGATTGTGACTGTTTGAGGTTGTGGACAGTTGTCTTTTATACTGATAACAAGTTCAAACAGGTGCCATTAATACAGGTAATGAGTGGAGGACAGAGGAGCCTCTTAAAGAAGAAGATACAGGTCTGTGAGAGCCAGAAATCTTGCTTGTTTGTAGGTGACAAAATACTTATTTTCGACCATAATATGCAAATTAATTATTTCCAAATCAGACAATGTGATTGTCTGGATTTGTTTCCACATTTTGTCTCTCATAGTTGAGGTATACCTATGATGAAAATGACAGGCCTCTCTCATGTTCTTAAGTGGGAGAACTTGCACAACTGGTGACTGACTAAATACTTTTTTGCCCCACTGTATATTTATGTACATATATATTTATGTGTTAATATGTGTATATACACATATTAACCCCTCAACGATGCATGTCGTACAGGGTACGTCGCACACAACTTGGTCTTAAAAGACCAGCGACGTACCCTGTACACCATTAGGGGTTTAAAGCGGTTGGAAGTGATCCTGCTCGCTTCCAGCCGCTTTCCGGTTATTGCAGTGATGCCTCGATATCGAGGCATCCTGCAATAACACCCCTTGGGCATCCGATGCAGAGAGAGACACTCTGTGGCCCTCTCTGCACCGGACATCGATGGCCGGTATCGTTGGTGGGTGGGAGTCGACGGGGGTGCACATGCACGGGGGCGGCAGGTGGGCGAAGTGAATTGTAAAGGTTCTTAAAGTTAATTTTTACTTTCGTATTTCTTTAACATTTCACTAGAGGTTTCTTTTGAACTGCTCCCCTCCTACTCCAGTAAGGCCAGTTGCAAGTTAGCGCAGTTTATTGATCTCACTACTTCTGTGGAGACATGAAACCCAACATTCTCTTATGATGATTCAGATAGTAAATAGGAATTGTTTTTAAAATTGTATTCTCTTAGATCATTGAATGTGCTTCATTCTTCAGATACCCTTTGTTGAAGAAATAGCAATGCACATGGGTGAGCCAATCGCATGAGGAATCTATGTGCAGCCACTGAATCTTATATATAGCTTTCAACAAAGCATATAAAGAGAAGGAAGCAAATAGTTTTTTTAACCCCTTAACGACATGCGTCGTACAAGGTACGTCGCACACAACCTGGTCTTTAAAGACCAGCGACGTACCCTGTACGACGTTGGGGTTGAAAGCGGCTGGAAGCGATCCTGATCGCTTCTAGCCGCTTTCCGGTTATTGCTGTGATGCCTCGATATCGAGGCATCACTGCAATAACATTTTACCCCATCCGATGCAGAGAGAGCCACTCTGTGGCCCTCTCTGCACAGGACATTGATGGCCCGCAATCGTTGGTGGGTTGGAGCCGACGTGCGAGGCGGGTGGGCAGCCATCGATGCATTACGTAATGCAGAGGTGGGCGGGATCGTGGCCGGGATCAATGGGGGCGCGCACGGGCGGAGGAGGGCGGGCGCGTGCACGGGGAGGGAGCGGGTGGGAACCATTACGCTATGGAACAGATTTTGTTTATATTTAGGGAGAGAAGGGGGTATATAAAATTTTAAATATGAAATCTAAGTTATCTGGGAGAGGGTGGGGGTTTAGTCTTGGGGGGGGAATCTACACTACAGAAAAGTGGGGGGAAAAGATAAAAAAAAATATATTTTTTTGTAAACTGGGTACTGGCAGACATCTGCCAGTACCCAAGATGGCTCCCAATAATGTAGAGGGGGAGGGTTAGAGAGCTGTTTGGGGGGGATCAGGGAGGTTTGGGGCTAAGGGGGATCCTACACAGCAGCATATGTAAATATGCTAAAAAAATAATAATAATAAAAAAGATACCTTTTATTTTAGTATTGGCAGACTTTCTGCCAGTACTTAAGATAGCGGGGACAATTGTGGGGTGGGGGAGGGAAGAGAGCTGTTTGGGAGGGATCAGGGGGTCTGATGTGTTAGGTGGGAGGCTGATCTCTACACTAAAGCTAACATTAACCCTGCAAGTTCCCTACAAGATCCCTAATTAACCCCTTCACTGCTAGACATAATACACGTGTGATGTGCAGCGGCATTTAGCAGCCTTCTAATTACCAAAAAGCATCGCCAAAACCATATATGTCTGCTATTTCTGAACAAAGGGGATCCCAGAGAAGCATTTACAACCATTTGTGCCATAATTGCACAAGCTGTTTGTAAATAATTTCAGTGAGAAACCTAAAATTGTGAAAAAATTTAAGTTTTTTTAAAATTTGATCGCATTTGGCGGTGAAATGGTGGCATGAAATATACCAAAATGGGCCTAGATCAATACTTTGGAATGTCTTCTAAAAAAATATATATACATGTTAAGGGATATTCAGGTATTCCTGACAGATATCAGGGTTCCAATGTAACTAGCGCTCATTTTGAAAAAAAGTGGTTTTGAAATAGCAAAGTGCTACTTGTATTTATTGCCCTATAACTTGCAAAAAAAGCAAAGAACATGTTAACATTGGGTATTTCTAAACTCAGGACAAAATTTAGAAACTATTTAGCATGGTTGTTTTTTGGTAGTTGTAGATGTGTAACAGATTTTGGGGGTCAAAGTTAGAAAAAGTGTGTTTTTTCCATTTTTTCCTCATATTTTATAATTTTTTTAATAATAAATTATAAGATATGATGAAAATAATGGTATCTTTAGAAAGTCCATTTAGTGGCGAGAAAAACGGTATATAATATGTGTGGGTACAGTAAATGAGTAAGAGGAAAATTACAGCTAAACACAAACACCACAGAAATGTAAAAATAGCCCTGGTCTTTAAGGGAAAGAAATTGAAAAATGGCCTTGGTCCTTAAGGGGTTAAAAAATTGCATGTACTTTCTAAGGGCTAAATTACAAGTTTTGGGTTATGGTGCGGTACGGCTGAAAAATTGGCCATTGCGCGTGGAATGGCAGGTCTCCCATATTACAAGTCGCTGTTGTATGGCTATACCGCAACAATACATTCCGCACGCCAAAAAATGAAGTTTGTGTGCGGGATTTCCATAGCGCTGTATTACAGGTTGTGCAATACGGCTAAAATTCTTGTATTATAGCCTATACCACCCTGATCCATTCCGCGATCTGAGACAAGTAGTTATGAATTTAGCAAAATAAAAATGTTTCACAAAACTCATAACTAAAATGTTACACTAACACCCATAAACTACACTATTAACCCCTAAATCGCCGGCCCCCCACATTGCAACACTAAATTAAACTATTAACCCCAAAAGCTAATACCCCCCTAATTTTAAATTAAATGTACAATATAACTGTTTAAATAAAAAATAAAAAAACACCTTACCTGTGAAATAAAAAAAAAACTAAGTTTAAATTAACTATAAAGTAACCTAACATTACTATATTAAAAAAAAAAAAAAAAATCCTAACACTACGAAAAAAAACAAAAAACCTAAGATTACAATTAAACAAAATTATCCAAATATAAAATTATACCTAATCTAATACCCCTATAAAACAACATAAAGACCAAAAATAAAAAACACCCCTTTTACCTAAAAATTACAAAGTCCCCCTAATAGTAAGCTCCCCACCCAATCTCCCCCCAAATAAAAAAACCTAAGTTTAAAAAGCAAAAAAAAAACCCCACACAAACACACCCTCTAACACTAACCCCAGAAAATCTACTCATAGTTTGTGAAGTCCGGACATCCATTTTCATCCAGACAGCAACATTTTCATCCAGTGCGAGGCATCTCCTATCTTCATCACGGTAGCATGGAACATTGTCACAGACATCCAGTGTGGAGGATCCTCTTCTTACGGTTAACGCTGTGCACTGAAGCTTGAATGCAAGGTACCAGTTTAAAAAAAAAAGGGGTACCTTGCATTCCTATTGGCTGACATTTTCAAATCAGTCAATAGGATGACAGCTACTGAAATCCTAGTGACTTATTTGAACAGCCAATAGGATTTAAGTAGCTCTCATCCTCCTCAACGGAAAAACAGACCTCCTATATTCAGTCATAATCTGGATCTAACTGCAGAGTCAAGACTTGTTCTGTGAGAACCTGGTTGATACTCTTCAACCTTACCACATAACGGGCTTCCCATTGATAAGAAAAGTTATAACCGCACAGTGTCATTATATATTGCAGCACAATATCACCTATTAACGTTTGTAATCACTTATGCCTAGACGAGTTTTGCGTTAGAGGCTATGCGGTGCTAACAAGCAGTTTTCCCTCACCGCTCACTTACAGACAGCGCTGGTATTACGGGTTTTTACAAACCCAGTGTTAAGGCAAGAAGTGAGCGTTGAGCAAAATTTTCCTCATTACCGAACTTCAATACAAGCGCTGCTTATGTTATTGGTGGTAACGTTGGTACACAGCTGGTGTAACGTGCTCGTGCATGATTTCCCCATAGGAATCAATGGGGAGAGCCGGATGAAAAAAAGTCTAACACCTGCAAAAAAGCAACGTAAAACTCCTTAACACAGCCCCATTGATTCCTATGGGGGAAATAAAATGTATGTCTACACCTAACACCCTAACATGAACCCCGAGTCTAAACACCCCTAATCTTACACTTATTAACCCCTAATCTGCTGCCCCCAACATCACCGACACCTAAATCTTATTAACCCCTAATCTACCTCCCCCAACGTCGCTGCCACTATATTAAAGTTATTAACCCCTAAACATAAGTCTAAACCTAACTAATTTAAATAAATCTAAATAAAATTACTACAATTAACTAAATAATTCCTATTTAAAACTAAATACTTCACAATAAAATAAACCCTAAAATAGCTACAATATAACTAATATTTACATTGTAGCTAGCTTTGAGTTTATTTTTATTTTACAGGCAAGTTTGTATTTATTTTAACTATGTACAATAGTTATTAAATAGTTATTAACTATTTAATAACTACCTAGTTAAAATAAAGACAAATTTACCTGTAAAATAAAACCTAACCTAAGTTACAATTACACCCGACACTACACTATAATTAAATTAATCCCCTAAATTAACTACAATTACAATTAAATAAAATTATCTAAAGTACAAAAAAACAAAACACTAAATTACAGAAAAAACTAATTATAAGATTTTTAAACTAATTACACCTAATCTAATCCCCCTAACAAAATAAAAAGCCCCCCCAAATAAAATAAAAGCCCTACCCTACACTAAATTACAAATAGCCCTTAAAAGGGCCTTTTGCAGGGCATTGCCCCAAAGTAATCCGCTCTTACCTGGAAAAATTTTTTTTAAAAAAATTACAAATCAGCCAATAGGATTGAGCTGGTATTCTAATGGTTGTTCCAATCAGCCAATAGAATTTTTTCTACCTTAATTCCGATTGATTGATAGAATTCTATCAGCCAATTGGAATTGAAGGGACACCATCTTGGATGACGTCATTTAAAGGAACCTTCATTCAGTCGTAGCCGTTGGAAAAAAAAGAGGATGCTCCGCGTCGGATGTCTTGAAGATGGACCTGCTCCGCGCCGGATGGATGAAGACTTCTGCCCTTCTGGAGGACCACTTCTGCCTGGTTGGATGAAGACATCTGCCCGGTAAGGTGATCTTCAAGGGGGTAGTGTTAGTTTTTTTTTTAAGGGGGGTACTGGTTGGTTTTTAGAGTAGGGTTGGTTGTGTGGGTGGTGGGGGGGATTTGTATTTTTTTCAGGTAAAAAAGAGCTGATTACTTTGGGGCAATGCCCCGCAAAAGGCCCTTTTAAGGGCTATTTGCAATTTAGTGTAGGGGAGGGCTTTTTTATTTTGGGAGGGACTTTTTTATTTTGTTAGGGGGATTAGATTAGGTGTAATTAGTTTAAAAATCTTGTAATGTGTTTATTATTTTTACAACATCTGATAGATGTAAATGCAGAGATCATTCCACATTCTGAGGAATTTGTCAAACAAAATGGGGATCAAAATCAACTCATGAAAGATTTAAAGTCCTTTTTGCTCAAAATGGAAACCCTACAAGCAAGTCTTGATACTTTGACAAGTGAGGTCAGACAGTACCTCAACTCTCCAATGCGGAAAGTAGTATTTCAGAAGTGGAAGACAGACGGAAGCAAGTAACTCAATACAACAGATACTCTGCCGTAATAAGATCTTACAAGAACGTGAGGATGAGAACTGCAGTCGTCGCAACAACCTGCACATTGTGGGCGTACCCGAAAATGTTAAAGGCAAAGATCTTCTAGCATTCACTGCCTTGGTCTTCCCAAAATTATTGGGCAATCCTCAAGACATCCTGCCTATTGATGTAGAAAGGGCACACAAAGTTGGCCCTGAACGCAACAAGGAAAACAGAACCAAGACAAGTAATTTTCAAGTACTTCAACTTTCAGGAGAAGCTGAAAATTCTCAGAGCCTACAGGTTACAAAAAGGTGACTTGAGGGCAACCGACTCCTGCTATTCCAGGACTTTTCCTCAGAAGTTTACGGACAGCGCAAAGACTTCACCCCAATATATTCATGTCTTTATGAACAAGAACGGCAGGTAGCCTTACTTTATTCTGCAAAGCTCCGTATACAGACCACTTTTGGCCCCAAATTTTTCCACTCCCCTCAAGTTGTGGAAAGTTACTTAGCAACGGAGAGGTGGCAGGAGGCTGGCTGAAGGACACTTATGTTGGCTAACACATAACTATGCCTTTGATATTTAGTGTTTATGGCTATGTTTTTTTATGCTAACTGAAATTTAATAATGTTGATCTCACATGTGTTACTTAGGTTTGGCCTAGATAAAAGGCTTCCAAATAAGAAGTACCAACCCCATTTATTGTTCAGATTTTTCTTTTCTTTTTTTTTTTGCTGATTGGTGGATAAATTCATCCATCAATAAAAAAGTGTCGAACCAAAGAGTCGAAAAAAAAAAAAACCCTTACATGCCTTCTTTTTCAAATAAAGATAGCAAGAGAACAAAGAAAAACAGATAATAGGAGTAAATTAGAAAGTTGCATGCTCTATCTGAATCACAAAATAATTTTTTTGGGTTCAGTGTCCCTTTAATATCAAGTCTCCCATGCAAAGATGGTTAAAAAAAAAGGGGGGTGGGGAGAAGGAAGGTTTCACTCCACACATTCAGGAACTTTGACTTTATGTATCTATTTTTGATCTAATTGTTTTTATATATATATATATATATATATATCAGCTTAACATTAATCTCATTGTCTGTTTACTATATTCTAAAGCTACACCACACCTTGATATCTTTTATCCACATACTTAGCTTAAGGTACAATATAAATTCACTTTGTTATGCCACTAAATACCTCAAAAAAACAAACAAACAAAAACAAAAAAACACAAACACCCCACAAACAAACCTCCAGACCTAGACCAAACAGAAACACTAAAATTCCTGTAAACTGAGGCCTTTCAAAGGCATCTAGTACACTGCTGGAATGATTTTTATATGGAAAAACAGCAGCACTTTGAAAGCCCCAATTGTTTTGGGACACTGCCAAAAGCAGTCATTACGGGACAAATTTAAAACATAGTACGCAACAGAAATATGATTTGCAGAAAAATCTTGAACAATTTTAACATATAGTATAGGCAAATCCAGGGAAGCATATGATGCATTCCTCCTAGCCAAAGAGGAATTAGAAATATTTTTAAAGCAAATAGCATCTGAGCACCTAAAAACAGCAAGTAAATTCCATAGATTTGGAAATAGATCAGGTAGGTTATTAGCTTCTTTGGTAAATAAAAAAGACAAGGGAAATGGCAGCCTTACATTACAAAGGCACTACATACAAAACATCGACAGATGTAGCACAGTATTTTGCATCATTTTTCAAACATTTATATACTAAGCAACAGTAGAGACACTGGAAAAGTTTTGGCTCACGGTATCACTCCCTCAACTAACTAAAGAACACGTGGACTCTCTCAATGCTCCCATCTCGATAAAGGAGATTCAATCCATGATCAAATCACTAGCAATAGGTAAAGCAGCAGGTCTTGAGAGCCTACCGATAGAGTTCTATCAAATTCTACTGCCCCAAGTGTCACCTATATTAAGTAAGCTCTATAATGGCCTTCAGAAGGATGATCTAATATAGTAACATAGATGAGGTTGACAAAAGACCGAAGTCAATCGAGTTCAACCTATACAAATCTAATATACTTACAAAAGAACAACAACAACAAAAAACCTTCAGTTGAGCTTAAATTAATCCCACTAAAAGGTGACCCATTTAATACAAGCAATCATATCCATGAATTTTGTTTCTAGCCAGAAATGTATCCAAACAATTTTCAAAATGTACTGTATCTAGGGTATTGGCATTCACTACCTCCTTTGTTAATGAGTTAACAATCATCTATGAAACTGCCACCACTGACCTGATATCCCCAACATTTTAATTTAATCTGGCAAATCTATTGGGGTGTATTAGCTGAGAACTGGCCTGTCTCTTCTGCTTACCTTTACTTCACCCTCTGTGACCCAGCTACATCCTGGAGTCTTCTCATCTGAATCCTCCCCATTCCCACTGCTAGAACCATTAACTAGCTCAGTGCTATCCAGTTCCCTTTCAAGTAGCTAAATTTGATGCAGTGTTGTAATTCGTTCATCCAGAACTCCAATACAAGTTTCTAAAGAGACAATATGCTCACATTTTCCACAGACAAAATCTCTGAAGTGACTGCTTCAGTGATGCAAACATTTGCAAGCTGTACACTGAATGAGATTCTCACACACATTCTTACTAAAAGGTTTAACTTAAATAAAATAATTATTATATTTACCCTTGGTTACTCCAAATCCGTGTTTGCCCAACTCCCCTTGTTTAGTTAACTTATTTGCTTAAGCAGAAAACCTTAATTTAACAAATAATCAATGCAGCAGACCCTCTCAGAGCTACCCTCTAATACCTTTAATTCCCA
Source organism: Bombina bombina (assembly GCF_027579735.1). Classification (NCBI taxonomy): domain Eukaryota; kingdom Metazoa; phylum Chordata; class Amphibia; order Anura; family Bombinatoridae; genus Bombina; species Bombina bombina. The sequence continues at coordinate 142,056,651 of NC_069509.1, read as the reverse complement.
AGCCAGGTAAAGACCACTCACTAACAGTCTTACCGCCCAATTTCACTCCTCAATGCAGACTATAAAAAAAAATAAAAAATACTAAGATTCTAGCAAATTGTTTAAAAACCCTCTTACTACACTCTGATCAGACAGGCTTGGTATATACATGTACCTCTGACAAATTTAAGGCGAGTGCTCCACGTTAAAAATCATTATTGGGAATGGGGAAACAACCTCGAAGATGAGAAATCTGAGACCTTTCTTTTATCCCTAGATGCAGAAAAGGCATTTGACTAGGCTGACCATATTGCCGCTTTAAAAAGGGACACATATAAAAAATACATATGTCAGGGCTGTTTTCAGGGCTGTTTAAAGAAATGGTTTTGTATAAGAACCCTCACATATGTATTTTTCATAAGTGTTCCTTCTTAAAGCGGCAATATGGTCAGCCTACATTTGACTCTCAATTTCCAAGGTCCCTACCTACAAGTAATGCATAAAATATACTCAACCCCCACAGCCCACATATTAGCCAATGGTTGTTTCTCCCAGACTTTAATCTGGAGAGAGGCACTAGATAGAAATGACCTTTGTACCCTCTGTTTTTTGACTTGGCTTTGGCAGTGAGAATAAGACAGATCTTCCCAGGTGTGACTATCAAAAACAGCACACTTAAGTTAGCATTATACGCGGATGGCATGTTTCCGTTTTTAGATTCCCCAAAACTACATGATCCTATAATTTTAGAAACTCTGGAAAGGTTTGGTAAATTTTCAGGCTATGAGATGAATTCCAAATCAGTAATCTTGTGGTTACATAAACACACCTCTGATACAGCATCTTACCCTTTTGTAGAAGTAACCAACTCCCTTATCTAGGTATAAACCTGAACAAAAATCCAAATAAATTATATGAACTAAACATTGCAACTCAATCTGCTCCCAGCTACTTAGGCCTCACTGGATGCATAAATCTATTCAAAAATGTATCTTCTACCGAAGATTTTATAATTCATTACTTATGCTGCCCCTTCCTGCTGACTAAAGGAGACATTAGGAAATTAGAAAGAGCTATTGGTCACTTCATCTGGTGAGAGAAGAAATCTCGAATAGCGGCTAACAAACTTCAACTTTCCAATTTAAATGGAGGCCTAGGTTTGCCAAATATTCAATTTTAGAATTGGGCCACTTTGTTATGATTAGTGACAGACTGGCAACTAGATACAACACACTTTTATGATAAAAACTTCAGAGGCCGTTACAGCACCATACGCCCTGGCCTATCTTCCCTACTGCTCTATAAAAGATCTACCACAGAATATAAAAAACAATTCCTTGTATACAGATCCCCTCAAAGCTTGGTCACAACCCCACAAATTGTTGGGGTCCCTGCACCCCTCCCCCAAATTCATACCTATAAAAGGAAATGCTAGCTTCCCGGCGGTAGATGAATTTGCACCCTTTGCTCTGTGGAGGAAGAGGGGACTGAGATGCTCTGGATCCATTGTTGCACACTGTGAGAACATTCCAAGACCTGAAAACCAAATTTGACCTCCCAAATAAACATTTATATGCCTATCTGCAACTTAGGCATTATTTTAAAAAACTAGAATCGGATCAGGCGGATTGATGTTTGCAGCCTCAGAGCAGGTGGACAAGTTATGGGGCGGCGTTTTTTAGACTGCTGTTTCCAGCAAGTCAAAAGGCTCGCAAAGAAACAGGGGCATCAAGCTTCAGTTGGGATCTTGATAATTCAGCCCCAATTTCTTTTTAGACACCAATCACAGACAGCGTTATTCAAGAAATGTAAGGTCTTTAGAAAAAAAAAAAAAACACTATCACCTGGAAAACAGAAACAAATTCTTAAACCTTTCATGCAACATTAGATAATGCTTGAGGCAGCCTTAAAGTGAGAATGGGTATTATTTGAAAGGCGACCTTCCCAAAATGCAACATGAGAATCTGAAGAAATACTCATGGAGGCTTTTTTTTAATTTATATTTTTATTTTTTATTTCCCCCTTAAAATTATTATTATTTTCTCTCTTCCCCTCCTATGAAAAGATGTGTCACAAGTTTTGATAAAGATATAACTGGTTCTAAGGTTAAAAAAAAACAAACAAAAAAACACACAAACACACACACAGATTGTTAAACCTTCCACAATGCATTCTGAAGTCTACAATAATATGCTACCAACTATAGCTGTACTGTGTTATGAATACTCTGCTGTATACTTTATTCAACTGTATTCCAATGATGAATGAAGCTTTATATGTTATTCCCAAATATGTTAAAGATGTAAACCTGGAAGCTCAAGACTGTCACAAACTTGTATGCAACTGATTTACATTTATTGTTTTGAAATACTAATACTACTAATAAATAGTTAAAGGGACACTGAACCCAATTTTTTTTCTTTTGTGATTCAGATAGAGCCGGCAATTTTAAACAACTTTCTAATTTACTCCTATTAATTTTTCTTCGTTCTCTTGCTTTCTTTATTTGAAAAAGAAGGCAGCTAAGCTATTTTTTTGGTTCAAGACCATGGAAAGCACTTGTTTATTGGTAGGTGAATTTACCCACCAATCAGCAAGAACAACATAGTGTGTTCACCAAAAAGAGGCCGGCATCTAAACTTACATTTTAAATAAAGATACCAAGATAATGTAAAGAATGAGTAAATTAGAAAGTTGCTTAAAATTGCATGCTCTATCTGAATCATGATAGAAAAAAATTGGGTTCAGTGTTCCTTTAAATATGAACATGTTTTCATGCAAGTGTCTCAGAAGTTTGACAAGTGAATCACTATTAACAATTTTTACCCCTTTGTAACTAAATGCAAAGGAAGACACTTTGTTAAAACCATTTCACCAAAGCAGTTTCTGTGCACTGTTCTATAGGGCCATGTTGTAATATTTTGACAAGTCAACAGATTTTTCTTTTATTAACAAATAGGATTCATATCCTTGCTAAGGGGAAATAAATTATACAACTGCAATAAAACCTTGCATCTAGGGTTTAAAGGGACAGTAAAGTCAAAATTAAACTCTCATGATTCGGATAGAGCACGCAATTTTAAGCAGCTTTCCAATTTACTTCTGTTTTGCCAATGTGGTTCATTCACTTGGGATCCTTTATTGAAGAGTACAACTAGGTAGGATCATAAGAGTGAGTGTAGGGGATATAGTAGTGCGCTGGTATAGGGGTAGTTACCAAACACCTAAAAATAGAAAGATCCTTCCGTCTTTCAAAAAACGATAGAGTGAGTAAATGGGGGTGATAGGTGCGCTACTGAAAGCTGAAGGTATACTGAAATTTTTTTTTTTTTTTTTTTTTTTTTTAATGATATATATCAAAAAAGGTATATGTTTATGTGAAATAGATAATGTGGGTTACAAGGTGAAATGTGTTACAATAAATAGTAACTAATTAGTGTCCATTACTACAATACCACTCTGGAGGAATAAGAAAGAATAAATGTAGTCAATGTAAACGAAAAATATTTTATACAAAATTGCATATAAAACGATATACTAAAAACATCAAAATTAAGGGACGTCTCCCTTACTATGTAAAATATACAAAATAAAAAATAAAAAATAAAAACCTTATTGTGTTATGTTTTTATTTTGTATATTTTACATAGTAAGGGAGACGTCCCTTAATTTTGATGTTTTTAGTATATCGTTTTATATGCAATTTTGTATAAAATATTTTTCGTTTACATTGACTACATTTATTCTTTCTTATTGCTCCAGAGTGGTATTGTAGTAATGGACACTAATTAGTTACTATTTATTGTAACACATTTCACCTTGTAACCCACATTATCTATTTCACATAAACATATACCTTTTTTGATATATATCATTAAAAAAAAAATTAAAAAAAATTCAGTATACCTTCAGCTTTCAGTAGCGCACCTATCACCCCCATTTACTCATAGGATCATAAGAGCTCAGGAGTGTGCATGTGTCTTTAGTACTCTGTGGCAGCAGTGTTTTGCACTATTGTATAACAAAGCTACAAATAATGTTACAGACACTGCTGCTATAGAGTACTGAAGACACATGCACACTCCTGAGCTCTTAATAGCCTACCTAGTTTTACTCTTCAATAAAAGATCCCAAGTGAATGAACCAAACTCAACAACAGAAGTAGATTGGATTGTATGCTCTATCGGAATCATAAAAGTTTAAATTTTTACTTTACAGTCCCTTTAAGCTTCATTCTAATATACTTAAATATTAAAATTAATGACTAATGTGGCATAAAGTCAATAACGTATATATTGTTTATCACTTGTAACACAGACCATGCACTGATACCATATGACAACATTAAAAAGTTACCTGTATAAAACCTCAGCTCCATAAGTTTCCAGGTCTGTAGAAAGTTTGGCCCAGAAAGTCACAATAGCAGTAGACATGTGCGTTTCGATTCGGAATGAATCGAAATTCGTCCGAATTTGTTAAATTCGGAGATTCGGATCGATTCGAAATTCTGAATTACGGTAGTACCGAATCTACCGAATAAATCCGAATTAGTTCGGATTTATTCGGTAGATTCGTATGGCCATGGATTACACTAGTATTGTACAGTATATTAGGTTATATCACTCTGCTATGGGTTACACCTAATATACAGTACATAATACTAGTCTAATACACTGCACATCCCACCTAACACATACCGAAATTCCGAATTTCCGAATTGAACTAAACCGAATCCAGCCGAATTTATTAGAATCCGAATGAGTCCGAAACGAATGCATTCAAATTTTTCCGAATTCTAATCGATCCGAACCGAAATTCGAAGACATCCGAATCGATCCGAACCGAACCAAATTTTTCCGCCATGCACAAGTCTAAATAGCAGTCTTTTCTTCCTCTGTAAAAACCGTTTTGGTTTGCGTGTTGTTTCCAGCAAAACATGTTAGGCTAATAATGACTAAAGCAAGCAGCATTTTCTCATTAACTTTCATTGTATGAGTTAGAGAACCTATAGTTTCTTAGGAACACTACAAAGATGTGCTATTTATATAGCTGCACTCACACAGCTGATACCAATATATTGTTACAATCAATTTAATTAACTTATTCAACTCTGTATGAATGGTATCTTCTCATACATTTTTATATATCAACTTTTTATAAAATGCATATTATTTAATTCCAAAACAGTTTCTATTACATATAATTTATAAAATGTGCCCTATAAATTACATTCAGTGCCAGTTCAACTATTTAACCAGTCTAAAAAACTCAGATGAAGATTGTAAAAATTATACATTTAACTTAGACAGGTTAAACTAAAAGCATTCCAAAATAATCAGAGACCATTGAATCCGATTGTATAATTTTAGGATGCAGCAGGAGACTATAGCATCTCTTTAATGGTAATGCATAAAAATGCTAAGGGTTCTATTCATTAAGAGGTGAATGGCAGGGGAACTGAAAAATGTTTATTTCCCACCATTAACTATGCATTATGAAGGACCAAACCCAGTGAGTATATCCTGCAAAAAGGGCTGAGTTAGGCCTGAACAATGCATAGTTATTGCTGTGAACAATTCATCTAAAATAGGAGAAATGCAGGTGAATTTGTTATGCAACATATAAGGGACATGAAACCCAAATTTTTTCTTTCATGATTTAGAAAGAGCATGCAATTTTAAACAAATTTCTAATTTACTTCTATTATCTAATTTGCTTCATTCTCTTGATATATTTTGCTGAAAAGCATATCTGGACATGGTGGCTGCACATAAATGCCTTGTGTGATTGGTCCGCCCATGTGCATTTCTATTTCTTCATCAAAGGATATCTAAAGAATGAAGCAAATTATATTATAGAAGTAAATTGGAATGTTGTTTAAAATTGTATTCTCTTCCTGAATCAAAAAAGAAAAATGTTGCGTTTAGTGTTCCTTTAACTATGCATTGTGCAGGGCTAACTCGGCTCTTTTTGCAGCAGATACTCACTGGTTTTTGCCCTGCATAATGCATAGTTAAAGGGACATTGTACAGTAGATTTTTCTTTGCATAAATGTTTTGTAGATCCATTTATATAGCCCATCTTGTAATGTTTTTTGTAACAATGTAAAGTCTTGCTAGTTTTTTAATAACATTGTGCTGATTTTAAGACTCCGAACCAAGCACCTAAAGTATCAGATGTAGACCCAAAACTACATACTCCTGCTTACTCCTGTTTGTATAATGGATCTTTTCATATGCAGGGGAGGGTCTGCTCTCCCTACTTTCTCAGCCCCTTTCAGTGGGTGTCCCAGCCTAACCTCATAAGCAGTGCTATATTGCGAGCATAAGTGGCAGCCAAAAGAAGCAGAGTTACTAAACTAGGTAGGCAGGTCTGATAGTACATAAGTATACATAAAAGTTTAAACCAATCACAAAAAACAAAAATGTAAATAAATGTGATAATCAAAAGCTATAAGAATAGCAAATCTTTCAACAAATGACCTAAAGATCTAAATATATTAGATAAAAAGGATATGTCCAATAAATAGTGTAATCAAACCCGATGATCTTGAAATATCCTAAAAATTAAAAAAAAAGGAGATATATACTGTAATACTGCAATGTACAAATTATTTAAAGGTTGTTATTGACGGTATCCTACTCACATGAGGTGGAGCTATAGTAAGCTCAATCACTGCGCACACTTCGTCAGATCATTGATTATTATATCTCCCTCATGGGACTCATCCATATAACCCAATTATATCAGAGGAGGAGTGTCAGTCCTGCAGGTATTTGGAGCGGTACTCGAGAGCGGTGTGAACGCTGCCCTGAATCCGCATTCATCCGCACTAAAGGAGAACCTCTCACAGTTGATACTAACTGTTCCTATATAGGACTCTGATTGCACATATTTATCTTGGTGTATTGGATGTTTTACTATGTTTAATATGTTTGAATAAATTGCATATTTTTTAGCCCTTGGGAGACTGTTTGCCTGCCAGTATAAAAGCAGGTGTGCCCAGTGAATGAGCTTACTATAGCTCCACCTCATGTGAGTAGAATACTGTCAATAACAACCTTTAAATAATTGGTACATCACAGTATTACACTATATATATATCTCCTTTTTTTGCCGTAATCATAGCTAAAGGCTTCACATCTGTCTCTAAGCTTTTAAAATCCACAAACCATTAGGATTGGTTGAAATAAAAACAATAGTCTCTGTGTACTTCTTAAAGTTACAAAAACCCTTCAAAGTCTGTGCGAATGCGTTGTATGTTAAATCCATAGTTTACATAATATATACACAAATGATATGGACACATGAACTAACTTCATAATTACACAATTCCTAAACTACATTATATAAGGATAATATAGTTATAAGAATACTTAGATACTCTTAAATACATTGCATATTTGAATATGGTGTTTAAGATGAGGTTATCATTATTATTATTATTTAGAGGTATATTATGGTTGTGCAATACCTCTGATTATGAAGTTAGTTCATGTGTCCATATCATTTGTGTACATAACTATGGATTTAACATACAACACATTCGCACAGGCTTTAAAGGGTTTTTTAACTTTAAGAAGTACACTATGACAACAATTGCTTTTATTTCAACCAATCCTAAAGGTTTGTGGATTTTAAAATTTTTATAGACAGGTGTGAAGCCTTTAGCTATTATTACGGCATACTGCTGAAACATGTAAGTGGTTCTCACACTGTGTCTGTGTGTTTGCATATTTTTTGACCCCCATGTATTTTATTACTTTGGATTCTAATAAAGTTTTTTTTATTTTTTTTATTGGACTTTGCCACTGTCAAGGATTTTCTTTATTGAGATATATATATATATATATATAGATAGATAGATAGATAGATAGATAGATAGATGGATAGACACATACGCATACATACATACCCTGCCCCTCACTTTGCTGAAGAATACGGCTTTGGGAACAAGGATCCTGGATTGGAGGACCGGATTACATGACCGGGTACGTCCTCACGGCAGAATGAGACACTGAGTACACAGCTGACTAGCAAAGCATAAAAAACAGACAGTTATACCAAGTGCTGCTATCTTATACTATTTGAATTTAGGTAATTAAACCATCAATGAGTCCAAAGGTTTACTTCAGTCATTAATATGTTCAGGAAAAAAAACACTTGTCCCAAAAAGTACCTTCCGATGTCCAATGTTGTATCTAATGGTCTCTTATTTGTGTATCCAATCCTCAAGACAATATTAACGTGTCTTCAAACAACTGCAGCTCCTCAAAAAAAAGAGTCCCATAACAGACTCATCTGAAAACAACACTAAAAGAAAAGGGCAAGAAGACCGCAAGACAAAAGCATCTAAGTGCAGATTAAAAACAACATTTATTCCCAGGAATCCATGTCCAAGAAAACTACTCACAAGATTTAAAATACCAATGAGCATAAAACAGAGTAAATGCATGGCAAACCAGCTCCAGCATTCACAGGGCTGTAACTTCCTCCTCCCACCAACGTTTGATTGGTCCAACAGGTGGGTGTGTATACTTATGCGGAAGACAAACCAGCTCCTGTGTTCTGGTAAGAGGGCAAACTTTTGAAAACAGCGAACCATGTCACTTCCTGTGATGTTACATCAGCTGTTTCACAAAATTTGGCCCTAATGTGCATGCGTGCCAGCATCATCACATACCTGGCCGAATACGTCACTGCTACAATGTTTAGAGCTGTGAAATTCCGGGACCCTTTGTAGAGCGAATGCGTGGGATTTTGTATCAGAAATGGTGCGCTCATGGGAAGCTGTTTCTTCTGCAATATTCGGAACTCCACCCACCACTGCAACTACTCCCATTAATACTACTACCTGATTGGTTTAACGGGTGTGTGTGTGTCCTTATGTGGCTGAAATGCCGTGTTCACAAAGCAGTCCTAGATAACTAGTGACAAACCCCCAGTACTATGTCGGGAGCAAGAACGTATAAAATATAAAATACAATATAATAAAAATTATTTGGCTCACGTTGTGAAACAGCGTTATTGCTGTCACAAAACTTTTAGTCTCACAGGGAAAGTAATAAAAACAACAACCCTCAACGTACATTTCGTTCCAGCTAGGAACTTTTTCAAGAGTAATTCAGCTTTCTTACTTTGCTTACATACTAAACACTCCGCAGCCTAGATCATTACAAATTCCTATCTCATTTATTTCATGTTAAGACAAAAACACAACATGATAATAACATTTAAATGACATTAAGAAAGGGCTACAAAACATAATGCTGCAAAAAATAAATAAACATAAACAGCCTAATCCCTATATTCTATTTCCTATACATCCAGATTTTTGCATAGAATTTACATGGTAGAAAACGCAATAATAAACCAAATAAGATGCAATAGAAATAATAAAGATCCTACGGCTTAACTTAAAAACCTTATATCCTCATAGATATAAAAGTATCATTTTAGTTTGTTTTACACTGGTTAGTCTAATATAGTGTTTACCGTCCCTTTAACACTATATCTAAAAGGGATTTTATCAACGAGCTTTTAATTAAAAAACACTCAATGCAGTAGAATTACATCATTAACACATAGATAATAAAAAAGATAATGCATTAGCACTTACTCTGAATTTCAAATAAGCAGTAGATTTTTTATTGACAAATGTATTTTTTCTTACATTTTCTGGCACCCTGTATCATGTGACAGACATCAGCCAATCACATACTAGCATACATATACCCTGTGAGCTTGTGCACATGCCCAGTAGGATCTTGTTCCCCAGAAAATGAGATTACAATTTTTTTTTATAATGGAAGCACATTGGAAAGCGTCTTAAAACAGCTGCTCTTGACTTAAATGTCCCTTTAAGGAACAAGGCAACTATAAAAAAAATACTACATTTGCCAATAATAATCTGTTGAACTGAATAGTCAAATATCCATAATAAAATGAAAATGTTAATTAAGCAACATGTGGCTTAACACCATGACTCCTAGGGGCAGATTTACTAAGCAGCGTCCTCTGATGTGGCAGACTGTAATTATCCCAATCAGCACCTCTGATGTGGCAGACTGCAATTATCCCAATCAGCACCTCTGATGTAGCAGACTGCAGTTATCACAATCAGCACCTCTGATGTGGCAGACTGTAATTATCCCAATCAGCACCTCTGATGTGGCAGACTGCAGTTATCCCAATCAGCACCTCTGATGTGGCAGACTGCAGTTATCCCAATCAGCACCTCTGATGTGGCAGACTGCAATTATCCCAATCAGCACCTCTGATATGGCAGACTGCAATTATCCCAATCAGCACCTCTGATATGGCAGACTGCAGTTATCACAATCAGCACCTCTGATGTGGCAGACTGCAGTTATCCCAATCAGCACCTCTGATATGGCAGACTGCAATTATCCCAATCAGCACCTCTGATATGGCAGACTGCAATTATCCCAATCAGCACCTCTGATATGGCAGACTGCAATTATCCCAATCAGCACCTCTGATATGGCAGACTGCAGTTATCCCAATCAGCACCTCTGATATGGCAGACTGCAGTTATCACAATCAGCACCTCTGATGTGGCAGACTGCAGTTATCCCAATCAGCACCTCTGATATGGCAGACTGCAGTTATCACAATCAGCACCTCTGATGTGGCAGACTGCAGTTATCCCAATCAGCACCTCTGATATGGCAGACTGCAATTATCCCAATCAGCACCTCTGATGTGGCAGACTACAATTATCCCAATCAGCACCTCTGATGTGGCAGACTGCAGTTATCCCAATCAGCACCTCTGATGTGGCAGACTGCAATTATCCCAATCAGCACCTCTGATGTAGCAGACTGCAATTATCCCAATCAGCACCTCTGATATGGCAGACTGCAATTATCCCAATCAGCACCTCTGATATGGCAGACTGCAATTATCCCAATCAGCACCTCTGATGTAGCAGACTGCAATTATCCCAATCAGCACCTCTGATATGGCAGACTGCAGTTATCCCAATCAGCACCTCTGATGTAGCAGACTGTAATTATCCCAATCAGCACCTCTGATGTGGCAGACTGTAATTATCCCAATCAGCACCTCTGATGTGGCAGACTGCAATTATCCCAATCAGCACCTCTGATGTGGCAGACTGCAGTTATCACAATCAGCACCTCTGATGTGGCAGACTGCAATTATCACAATCAGCACCTCTGATGTGGCAGACTGCAATTATCCCAATCAGCACCTCTGATGTAGCAGACTACAATTATCCCAATCAGCACCTCTGATGTGGCAGACTGCAATTATCCCAGTCAGCACCTCTGATGTAGCAGACTGTAATTATCCCAATCAGCACCTCTGATGTAGCAGACTGTAATTATCCCAATCAGCACCTCTGATGTAGCAGACTGTAATTATCCCAATCAGCACCTCTGATGTAGCAGACTGCAATTATCCCAATCAGCACCTCTGATGTGGCAGACTGCAATTATCCCAATCAGCACCTCTGATGTAGCAGACTGCAATTATCCCAATCAGCACCTCTGATGTAGCAGACTGCAATTATCCCAATCAGCACCTCTGATGTAGCAGACTACAATTATCCCAATCAGCACCTCTGATGTAGCAGACTGCAATTATCCCAATCAGCACCTCTGATGTGGCAGACTGCAATTATCCCAATCAGCACCTCTGATGTAGCAGACTGCAATTATCCCAATCAGCACCTCTGATGTAGCAGACTACAATTATCCCAATCAGCACCTCTGATGTAGCAGACTACAATTATCCCAATCAGCACCTCTGATGTAGCAGACTGCAATTATCCCAATCAGCACCTCTGATGTGGCAGACTGCAATTATCCCAATCAGCACCTCTGATGTAGCAGACTACAATTATCCCAATCAGCACCTCTGATGTGGCAGACTGCAATTATCCCAATCAGCACCTCTGATGTAGCAGATTGCAGTTATCCCAATCAGCACCTCTGATGTGGCAGACTGTAATTATCCCAATCAGCACCTCTGATGTGGCAGACTACAGTTATCACAATCAGCACCTCTGATGTGGCAGACTGCAGTTATCCCAATCAGCACCTCTGATGTGGCAGACTGCAATTATCCCAATCAGCACCTCTGATGTAGCAGACTGCAATTATCCCAATCAGCACCTCTGATGTGGCAGACTGCAATTATCCCAATCAGCACCTCTGATGTAGCAGACTACAATTATCCCAATCAGCACCTCTGATGTGGCAGACTGCAATTATCCCAATCAGCACCTCTGATGTGGCAGACTGCAGTTATCCCAATCAGCACCTCTGATGTGGCAGACTGCAATTATCCCAATCAGCACCTCTGATGTGGCAGACTGCAATTATCCCAATCAGCACCTCTGATGTGGCAGACTACAATTATCCCAATCAGCACCTCTGATGTGGCAGACTGCAATTATCCCAATCAGCACCTCTGATGTGGCAGACTGCAATTATCCCAATCAGCACCTCTGATGTAGCAGACTGCAATTATCCCAATCAGCACCTCTGATGTAGCAGACTACAATTATCCCAATCAGCACCTCTGATGTGGCAGACTGCAATTATCCCAATCAGCACCTCTGATGTGGCAGACTGCAATTATCCCAATCAGCACCTCTGATGTGGCAGACTGCAATTATCCCAATCAGCACCTCTGATGTAGCAGACTGCAATTATCCCAATCAGCACCTCTGATATGGCAGACTGCAATTATCCCAATCAGCACCTCTGATGTGGCAGACTACAATTATCCCAATCAGCACCTCTGATGTAGCAGACTACAATTATCCCAATCAGCACCTCTGATGTGGCAGACTACAATTATCCCAATCAGCACCTCTGATGTAGCCGACTGCAATTATCCCAATCAGCACCTCTGATGTAGCAGACTGCAATTATCCCAATCAGCACCTCTGATGTAGCAGACTGCAATTATCCCAATCAGCACCTCTGATGTAGCAGACTACAATTATCCCAATCAGCACCTCTGATGTGGCAGGCTGCAATTATCCCAATCAGCACCTCTGATGTGGCAGACTGCAATTATCCCAATCAGCACCTCTGATGTGGCAGACTGCAATTATCCCAATCAGCACCTCTGATGTAGCAGACTGCAATTATCCCAATCAGCACCTCTGATGTAGCAGACTGCAATTATCCCAATCAGCACCTCTGATGTAGCAGACTGCAATTATCCCAATCAGCACCTCTGATGTAGCAGACTGCAATTATCCCAATCAGCACCTCTGATGTAGCAGACTGTAATTATCCCAATCAGCACCTCTGATGTGGCAGACTGCAATTATCCCAATCAGCACCTCTGATGTAGCAGACTGTAATTATCCCAATCAGCACCTCTGATGTGGCAGACTGCAATTATCCCAATCAGCACCTCTGATGTGGCAGACTGCAATTATCCCAATCAGCACCTCTGATGTGGCAGACTGCAATTATCCCAATCAGATATGATCGGATGATTGACACTTCCTGCTAGCAGCCGAATGGCCGCGAATGTGCAGTGGGCGGCATTGCACAAGCATTTCACAAGAAATGCATGTGCAATGATAAATGCCGACAGCGTATTCTGTCTGCATTTATCAATGTCCGCCAGCCATATAATAAATCGGCCCCCTAAACTCTAATATCAGTATAAATTTGTGTGTGTGAACTTTTCACTTTTCATGTTCAGTGTGGATACCTTAACGTGTTTCGGGTTAGCACTCAAGCACACGCTTTTACTTTTAACTTGCAATACGATCGGATGATTGACACTCCCTGCTAGTGGCTGAATGGCCACAAATGTGCAGTGGGTGGCGAATAATGTCCACCCGCCATATAATAAATCGGCCCTCTAAACTCTAATATCAGTATAAATTTGTGTGTGTGAACTTTCCACTTTTCATGTTCAGTGTGGATACCTCAGCGCGTTTCGGGTTAGCACTCGAGCACACATTTTTACTTGCAATATGAGCGTAAAACGAAGCACGCAAAAATCCTTCGTCTAGCAAAGCTAAAGCGTTAGAGGGAGTGCTAATTTGCGCCTCACTCATAATCTAACCCAAAATGTTAAAAAAATAAATGCTTTCTCTTGTTTACACTAAAAAAAATTCTTACTCTATATTTGATATTTTATTATTGCTGTGAATATTTATTTTTATCTTAGAATTAACAATGTTGTAAATCTTTAATATATTATTGTGGATATTTTTATTTGATTAATAATGAAGAGGTTGTTAGAATAACCTACCAGTATCAGTTTATTTATTTGTTTGCATCACATCAATTCTGTTATAAAGAAATAAATAATTTTAGGTAGACAAAAAATTGTAACCATTAAATATAAATTATAATTACAAATAGAAAATCAAATCCTCTTTACGGTATTATGAATCTGTCTAATAAGACAAAAAGTATAGAAATCCATTTCAAATATCATAAAAAGGTGAAAAACAATTGTTCCTTTTTATTTAGCGTAAATATGTTCCATCTCTTAATGTGAACTGATGCAGCAATATCTCTGCTATATCGTTACAATGATGAACTAGGCAAATTATCAAAAACTGTTTCTTACTATATTGTTATTTAGCTAAGAAAATGGCAGGATAAGAAAAAAAAAAAGAATTACAGCAAAAATAGGACGGAGTCAATCTAGTGCACGTAAATGCGCCCAGCTGTATGACAGACGGTAATATATATCAAGGAACATTGATAATAACCTTCATCTTCTCATTGCTTTACAAGTTCAACATGTCATTGTGTTCTGTATGAAATGTGTATTCTAATGTAATACGATTTCACAGCAAGGAGCAATGTTATTCTGTGATTATGTGAATTTATAAACCTTTCTCAAATGATGGACAGAAAAAAAATTGTAATAAAAATACTGTATCCCATTTGAAGAACACTTTGAGGTCTAGTACAAAAAAAAACAGTATACTCTGTATTAGGCTATAATTCTAATTTTATAAAGGCAACATGGTAAGAGAAATGTTAAAATACTTAGAGGCCTACTTATCAAGCCGTCAACTTACTTGCATTCGACAGCACCAATATGATCGCCTGACATCGCCTAACATCGCGGCCGCGGACCTGAGTACGTTCTCCATATTTATATAAAAAGCTGTCAAAAAGCCGCACACCAAGTACAGGGTGATCAGCAGCCGACTGTTGTTAACTAACAGTCATCGATCTCGCTGCTATTCGGATTTTTCCCAGCTTTATTTATATACTGTCACTAAACACCGCCACTATACTAAAATGTTTAACCCCTATCCCACGGCTCCCCGACCCCGCTGCAACTAATTAAAGTTATTAACCCCTATCCTGCCGCTCCCGGAGCCCACTGCAACTCTAATAAACTTATTAACCCCCATTCCGCCACTCCCTGACACCACCGCAACTAACTAAATGTATTAACCCCTATCCCTCCGCTCCCAGAGCCCACCGCAAAAAAATAAATGTATTAACCCTAAACCCCTGGCCTCCCACATCACTACCACTTACTAAACCTATTATACCCCTAAACCGCCAGCCCCCCACATTGCCATAGCTAAATTAACCTATTAACCCCTATACCGCCAGCCCCCCACATCGCCATAAACTAAATTAACCTAATAACCCCTAAACCTAACAACCCGCTAACTTTATGTTAAATATTAACTCATCCCTATCTTATAATAAATTAAAACTTACCTTTAGATTTAAATTAAACTATATTAAACTAATAATTAACCTACCCTAACTGTTATACTAAAATTACATTAAACTATATTAAACTAATAATTAACCTACCCTATTATACTAAAATTACATTAAACTATATTAAACTATTAATTAATCTACCCTAACTGTTATACTAAAATTATATTAAACTACAAATTAAATTAACTATATTATATAGTTAAAAACCTATATGCAAAAATTGCTCTCATCAGAAAAGAGGACTTTGGACCACTGAGCAACAGACCAGGTCTGTTTTCTTTAGCCCAGGTAAGACGCTTCTGACGTTGTTTGTTGTTAAGGAGTGGCTTGACAAGAGGAATACGACGATTGAAGCCCATGCCCAGGATCCATCGGTGTGTGGTGGCTTTGATTATCACAATTATGACAAATCACGGCTTGAACTATCTTGCTTTGCATGTAATGTCTATCTCTTATATTACTTATATTGCATATAGACCAGTAGCAAATGTAAAAGACAAGTAGGTAAGGCTGGTTCAGAAAAGAAAGTTCCGAGGCAAAAGTGGTATGCCTTGAAAGTGTTCCGTTATATTATTATTATTATTATTATTATTATTATTATTTATTTGTATAGCGCCGCCAAATTCCGTAGCGCTGGTTACAGTGATAGGGGTATACAATGACAAAGATTTGTGATAAAATACAAAACATAACAAACATAACAAATCTAGTACAGGAGGAAGAGGGCCCTGCTCTGGAGAGCTCACAGTCTATAGGTTTATGGTGCAGAGACATAAGGTTAGGGTAGCTTGTTACATCGGTTGTATTTGCAGCAGTGAGTCAGGCAGTTTATGTACATGTATTAGTTTGGTTCGGATGCGGGATGGAGGAGAGATGGTACGCCTCTCTGAATAGGTGGGTTTTCAAGGATCGTCTGAAGCTGTACAAGGTTGGAGACAGTCTAATGGAGCGGGGTAGAGAGTTCCAGAGGACAGGAGCAGCACGTGCAAAGTCTTGGAGGTGGGAGTGGGACGTAGAGATAACAGGAGTGTAGAGACGTAGGTCAGAGGTTGATCGAAGAGGACGGGATAGGGAATATTTCACGATGAGAGAGGAAATATAGTTGGGAGTTAGACTTTTGAGTGCTTTGTAGGTTAGGGTTAATACTTTAAATTGTATTCTGGAGTGTATGAGGAGCCAGTGTAGAGACTGGCAGAGCGGAGTAGCTGATGTAGATCGTCGACATAGGTGAATGAGTCTAGCAGAAGCATTCATAATAGATTGGAGGGAGGAGAGGCGATGTTTTGGAAGGCCATTTAGGAGTAGATTGCAATAATCAATGCGTGACAAAATGAAGGACTGAATAAGTATTTTTGTAGTTTTTTGAGTAAGGAAGGGACGAATTCTTGAAATGTTGTGTAGGTTTGAACGGCAGGATTTGGTAAGCACTTGTATATTTGGGTTGAATGTGAGTTCTGAGTCTAGAGTGACCCCAAGGCAGTAGATCTGGGGTGAGGTTTTGAGAATAGAGTCTCCAACCATCAGAGAAATGTCAGGTGTTGGATATCTCGAAGAGGGGGGGATAAGAAGCAGCTCAGTTTTGGACAGATTGAGTTGGAGATAGTGTGAAGACATCCAAGAGAAAATTGCAGAGAGGCAGTCAGAAATCTGGTAAAGAGGGAGAGATATCAGGAGAGGAAAGATAGATTTGGGTATCATCAGCATATAGGTGGTACTGGAATCCAAGAAGGCTATACATTTTCCAAGGCAGGATGTATAAAGAGAGAAAAGCAAGGGGCCCAAGACAGAGCCTTGCAGTACTCCAACTGAGAGAGGCATAGGATCACAAGATATGTTGTTAATGGTAACTGAAAACGAGCGGTTTGAAAGATATGATGCAAACCAGGAGAGGGCTGTGTCTCGGATGCCAAATCAATGTAGTATTTTTAGGAGGAGAGGATGGTCAACTGTGTCAAAAGCTGCGGACAGGTCAAGAAGAATTAGTAAGGAGTAATGGCCTTTTGCTTTAGCTGATAACAGGTCATTTGTTACTTTAGCAAGAGCGGTTTCTGTTGAGTGTTTAGGGCGGAAACCAGATTGTAGTGGATCAAGTAAGGAGTTAGTTGTGAGAAATTGAGTTTGCCGATTATAGACTATTCGTTCCAATAATTTTGAAGCAAAGGGAAGTTAGGAGACCGGTCGATAGTTAGAAGGCGTGGAGGGGTCAAGTGAGGGCTTTTTTAGGATTGGTATGATTGATGCATGCTTGAATGTGTCAGGAAATGTGCCAGCAGTGAGAGAATGGTTAAAGAGATGAGTTAGGGTAGGGGTTAGTGAAGCAGAGAGAGAGGGAATAAGTTGTGAAGGAATAGGGTCAAGTGGGCAGGTTGTGAGATGAGCCAAGGATAGGAGTGCAGAGACTTCTTTGTTAATAGAAGGGGTGAGTAGGATCGCTGGGTTTGCGGGGTGCGAGGTGCAGATCTCTTTTCTAATGGTGTCAATTTTATTTTTGAAGTGATCAGCAATAATTTGAGCAGTGAGGTTGGTAGTGGGCGGGGAGGGGCAGGCAGACGTAGAAGGGAGTTAAAGGTTGAAAACAGTTTTCTGGGGTTGGATGCGTGAAATGACACAAGGGAGGAGAAATAGACTTGTTTGGCCAGGCTGAGCACAGAGTTGTAGGACTTAAGGGTGAATCTATAATGTTGTAAATCAGCACAGGTGCGTGATTTCCTCCACTGTCGTTCAGCAGCCCGTGAGTATCGCTGAAGATATCTGGTCTGTTTAGTGTGCCACGGTTGCCGTTGAGTGATTGATGTACGTCGAAGAGCGGAGGGTGCAGTTTTGTCAAGTGTTGATTTTAGTGCCAAACTATACTGTACAGTCACAAGGTTTGGACAAGAGAGGGATGAAATGTCAGAGAGCAGAGGACTTAGTTGAGTGGAAAAGTCTGTGAGATCCACTCACAGATTAGTCAAATAGGCAGAGTTCAGTAACATTATATCAATCAAAAGATAATAGCACCCAGGATCACACTCAGTAGTACCTATACTTGGGCAGTTTTAGGTAGTAAGTGAGCAACTTACATAGGCACAGGATTCGCGCCACAGAAGATCCTGACCGGCTTCAGAGGAGAAGAGACGTGTGGCGATGACGTCACCTCCGCACTCACACAGGAGCCGACTCTTCCCCTGGCAACAGCTAGAGCAGAAAGCGCTGCATCCCTGGCAACAGCCAGTGCGGCGTGACAGGCACTAGCTACTATTGAGCTAGTGCAAAAGTTTACAGTGCATACGTTTATGAGTCTGTGATTGGCTGATGGTTGTCATATGATATAGAGGCCTTGCAAATTAAAGCAAGTTTTTTCATTTTAAAAAACAAACAAACAACTATTGTTCATTTAAATTCAAAGTAAGTTCTACTACATTGTCCATTAATTCAGTACTTGTGTATTTAATGGTCCTTGAACCACGACGCCAACCTCACAAGCTTCTATGATATTTGTATAGCCTATATTTTGGAGTGTTTTTTAAAAAGAGTTCTGGTAGAATAAATTTAGTTTAGAAGGTTTATTCAGGATGAGATTTGCACCTTAGTGTACTCTAACTATTAATTTATATTTCCACATATTTTCTATTATTTTAAATAGCTTACAATGGAGTCTAATAAGATTTAGCCACAGGAAAGCAATACAATACCATAACCTGCAGACCAAATAAGTTACTGTTTAATTTCTGAAACCCACTAATACATTAGCACATTCAACAACCTTTATATGAAGTTTTTCTTGCTGTTAAATAGAAACCACAATTATTTTGGAACTACAGTGTAAATGGACTTAGCTAGGAAATTAAACGACTTGTTATAAATGGAGTCTTGCATAGTCAAATTAATCACAGATTTCCTGCTAATAATCTTGAAAATATTTTTACTGAATAAGTAATGTAAATGTCCTGCTGAGCTTTTGCTGACCCACATCAGTACATGTTCTTTTCTATTTTACTTTCAATTAACTGTTCATTTTTTCATTTAAATTAATTCACAACTAATATATAATGTGTGTGTGTGTGTCTATATACATATATATATATATATATATATATAGGTGCTCTGACAAAATGCAGAAAGACATTTGGCAGAAGGACATTTGGCAGGCGGACATTTGGCCGACAGACATTTGGCTGACAGACAGAAAGCTAAAGAATGTTCCGATTTCGGCCGAGGGCAGATACGTTCCAGAGTGCTCTGTTCTAATCAGAGCCTCGGGCGCCGCAACTGCCTCTGGGAACCTTACCATGGATCCCAGGCCGCACGTTTTGTAATTCTCTGTCTGGGAAACTATCTATCTATCAAATCTATCTATTTATCTATCAAATCTATCTATCTATCGTATCTATCAAATGTATCTATTGCATCTATTGATCTATCTATCTAATCTATGTATCTATCTATCTATCTATCAAATCTATCTATCTCGTGGCCGGACTGTTATGTGACAGCCACTTGTGTTTCGGCCAAATGTCCGTCGGCCAAATGTCCGTCGGCCAAGTGTCCGTCGGCCAAGTGTCCGTCGGCCAAAAGTCCGGCCACTATATATATATATATATATATATATATATACATGGGCGTCCAGAGGGGAGGGGACAAGAGCGGGCATTTACCCCACCCCATGTTTTCCTGGACACTTATGAGTTACACATGCTGCAGGGTGTGCAGGGAGGAACATGTATTGTGTTTCTGGACAGCATTATTCATATTACTTCCTACACTCCCTGCAGCATGTGTAACTTATAAGTGTTCTGTATTTTAAGGGACGGGTGGCAACCCTAACACTGGTGCATATGCTGCTGAGTATAAAAAGATAGAAAAACAGGTTAATGTTTCTATATGTGGCTTATTTTGACAGATTACCTATGAGCATGGACTAAACTTTACTTTTATTTATGTTTAATACATAAACAGGTGTGAGTATGGATATGTGTTTGTGCTCACAGGATTATTTTATAAATATATATATATATATATATATATATATATATATATATATACACACAGAGAGAAATGCACTCACAGGAACGAACAACCAGCTCAATACCATTGTTAGCCTGTTCTATGGCGATTTACCACCTGGGTGCAACTTCTTTTAGCCCAGTAATGCTTTTCACAGAGTAGAACTTTCCTGTAGTATATCAGTCTGATCCCGCCTATTACGGTCAGTCCAGCGCTGAAATACCAGGCAATTCCTCTCTGAACAAGGAACAAAGCAACCCCAGACAATCGTTTCGGCCTTCATTGGGCCTCGTCAGTGAGGTATAGCAGTATTCCTCTAAGCACACTGAGCAAGGAGTCCACGTCTGGTTTCCCCTTTCTCCCATAGGGAGACTAAATACACACAGAGAGAAATGCACTCACAGGAACGAACAACTAGCTCAATACCATTGTTAGCCTGTTCTATGGCGATTTACCACCTGGGTGCAACTTCTTTTAGCCCAGCAATGCTTTTCACAGAGTAGAACTTTCCTGTAGTATATCAGTCTGATCCCGCTTATTACAGTCAGTCCAGCGCCGAAATACCAGGCAATTCCTCTCTGAACAAGGAACAAAGCAACCCCAGACGATCGTTTCGGCCTTCATTGGGCCTCGTCAGTGAGGTGTAGCAATATTCCTCTAAGCACACTGAGCAAGGAGTCCACGTCTGGTTTCCCCTTTTTCCCATAGGGAGACTAAATACACACAGAGAGAATTGCACTCACAGGAATGAACAACCAGCTCAATACCATTGTTAGCCTGTTCTATGGTGATTTACCACCTGGGTGCAACTTCTTTTAGCCCAGCAATGCTTTTCACAGAGTAGAACTTTCCTGTAGTATATCAGTCTGATCCCGCCTATTACGGTCAGTCCAGCGCCGAAATACCAGGCAATTCCTCTCTGAACAAGGAACAAAGCAACCTCAGACGATTGTTTCGGCCTTCATTGGGCCTCGTCAGTGAGGTGTAGCAGTATTCCTCTAAGCACACTGAGCAAGGAGTCCACGTCTGGTTTCCCCTTTTTCCCATAGGGAGACTAAATACACACAGAGAGAAATGCACTCACAGGAACAAACAACCAGCTCAATACCATTGTTAGCCTGTTCTATGGTGATTTACCACCTGGGTGCAACTTCTTTTAGCCCAGCAATGCTTTTCACAGAGTAGAACTTTCCTCTAGTATATCAGTCTGAACCCGCCTATTACGGACAGTCCAGCGCCAAAATACCAGGCAATTCCTCTCTGAACAAGGAACAAAGCAACCCCAGACGATCGTTTTGGCCTTCATTGGGCCTCTTCAGTGAGGTGTAGCAGTATTCCTCTAAGCACACCGAGCAAGGAGTCCACGTCTGGTTTCCCCTTTTTCCCATAGGGAGACTAAATACACACAGTATATATATTTATTATGAAGGTAAATCGTTCAAATATTGTCAAAATGTAGCTCCAAGCCAACCTCCCAATATTTCCTGCTGCACCAAGACAATTTCCCTTACATTTTTATTTCAGCTTGTGTGTTGCATTGTGTGTCAGTATGTGTATTTCATTGTGTGCCAGACTCAATATGTGTGAGGGACAGTGTGTGTGTGTGGCAGTATGTACAGTATGTTTAATTGTGTGTCAGTATGTGTGAGTGACAGTGTGTGTGTCAGTATGTGTGTTTCATTGTGTGCCAGACTCAGTATGTGTGAGTGACAGTGTGTGTGTGTGTGTGTGTCAGTATGTATGTTTCATTGTGTGTCAGTATGTGTGAGTGACAGTATGCGTGTGTGTCAGTATGTATGTTTTATTGTGTGTCAGCATGTGTGAGTGACAGTGTGTGTGTCAGTATGTATGTTTCATACTCAGTATGTGTGAGTGACAGTGTGTGTGTCAGTAAGTATGTTTCATTGTGTGTCAGTATGTGTGAGTGACAGTGTGTGTGTGTGTGTATGTCAGTATGTATGTTTCATTGTTTGTCAGTATGTGTGAGTGACAGGGTGTGTGTGTCAGTATGTGTGTCAGTCCCCTCTCCCTTCTCCCTTTGTATTTTTGTTGCTCTCTGGGGGGTTTTAGCCTGCAACTACCCCACTCCAGCTTCCCAGCTAAACAGCCCGCCCACCTCCCTTTTGTATTTAATGGTGCTCCTTCCCCTCCCTCCGAACAACAACCCAACCAACTAACCCACCCAAAAACAGCTGCAATTACCTCAACTGCATCCTCCTCAACATCCGCTACATCTACAAGCACACCCTCAAAATCTGGAACCTGCTAGACTCCACCTCCCCAGATGTCACCTTCCTCACTGAGACCTGGCTAAACCCTGCATCAGCGCCGGACATCACCACTGCAATACCCGACGGCTACAAGATCTGCCACAAAGACTGCAGCAACCGACCTGGAGGAGGCATTGCCATCATCCACAAACACACCATCCAAGACACAACCAGCTCTGACGACCACTCACCAGGCCTGGAACACCTATACATCAAGATCCAGGTCAACCCCAACACCACCCTCCACGGCACCCTCATCTACAGACCTCCCGGACCTCATCCCGCCTTCTGCGACTCCATCACCGACCAAATCACACCCCATGCCCTCGCCTCAACAGACTACATCACACCTCATAACTCAACCTCCACCATCAACCCCTTACACCCACCGACACCCCACTCAAATTCCCCCCACACCCCAAATGGAATATCTGGAGCCCCCTCACCACAGAAGGCACACTCAGAATCATGAAATCCATCCACTCCAGCGCACCCTCGGACCCATGCCCCCATCACATATTCAACAAAGCTAGGGACACCATCGCCCCTGAACTCTGCCACATCATCAATTGCTCCATCAAAACTGGCACCTTCCCAGATGTCTGGGAGCACGCAGAACTGAAACTGAAGAAACCCTGAAGAAACCCTCGGCAGACCCAACGGACCTGAATAACTACCACCCAATCTCTCTACTCGCCTTCCTGGCCAAAGTCATAGGAAGTCCATCAACTTGCAACTTATTGACCACATTGAGGCCAACCACGCCCTGGACCACTCCCAATCCAGTTTCAGAAGCAACCAATGCAGCTAGACCACCCTCCTCGCTGCCACAGATGGCATCCATGCCATGCTCGACCAAGGAGAAACCGCCGCCCTCATCCTCATAGACCTCTCAGCAGCATTCGACTCTGTCGACCACAGCACCCTCTGCACCTGCCTACACAACACCGTCATCTGCAGCAAAGCCCTGGAATGGATCACCTCCTACATCACGTGCAGGACCCATAAACTCAGACTCCCGCCCTTCTCCTCCAAACCCACACCAGTCAACTGCAGTGCACCGCAACTGCCAAAAGGAACATCCACAAAGGCCTGACAGCAGTCGCCGCTTGGATAAATGACAACCGGCTCAAACTGAACACAGACAAAACTGAAGTCTTCCTCCTCTGACCCAATAAATCCGCATGGTTTAACTCCTGGTGGCCCACAGCCCTCGGTCACCCTCCAACCCCAACCGACCACGCACAAAATCTAGGCTTCATCCTAGACTCTTCACTCTCCATGGACCGACAAATCCATGCCATCACCTCAACATACTTATACATTCTCCACCTGCTACGAAAAATCTTCAAGTGGGTCCCTACTCAAACCAAGAAAACAGTCACCCACCCCCTAGTCAGCAGCCGGTTGGACTACGACAATGCACTCTATGCCGGCTCCACCATCAAACTCCAGAAGAGACTCCAACGTATCCAGAACGCCTCAGCCAGACATCCCTCGCCAATGCCACATCACCGAACACTTAAGGAACCTTCACTGGCTCCCCATCAACAAGAGAACCTTACCTTCAAGCTCCTTACCCACACGTTCAAGGCCCTACACAACATCGGACCTGAATACATCAATCACCATGTAAATTTCAACACCTCAGCCAGACAACTCCGATCAGCCGACCAAGCACTCGCAGTCATCCCCCACATCAG
The DNA here is from genome assembly GCF_027579735.1 of Bombina bombina. Taxonomy (NCBI): domain Eukaryota; kingdom Metazoa; phylum Chordata; class Amphibia; order Anura; family Bombinatoridae; genus Bombina; species Bombina bombina. Next base: position 142,031,985 of record NC_069509.1, on the reverse strand, counting down.
CAAATCCACAGCAGAAAATCCTTCTCCCACATGGCAGCAAAGACATGGAACACCCTCCCGCTGCACCTCTGACAATCCACCTCCCTTACAAACTTCAGAAAGGACCTCAAAACCTTGCTCTTTGACTGAACACACATCCCCTATACCCCCTCCTCCTATCCGCTTTCCCTTAGTGCCTTAGGACCCTCACGGGTGATAAGTTTGCACTCTATAAGTACCCAATAGATATATAGATAGATAGATAGATAGATAGATAGATAGATAGATAGATAGATGTTTCATTGTGTGTAAGTATGTGTGAGTGACAGGGTGTGTGTGTGTGTCAGTATGTATGTTTCATTGTGTGTCAGTATGTGTGAGTGACAGTGTGTGTGTGTCAGTATGTATGTTTAAGTGTGTTTTAGTATTTGTGAGTGACAGTGTGTGTGTCAGTATGTATGTTTTATTGTATGTCAGTATGTGTGAATGACAGTGTGTGTGTGTGTTAGTATGTCAAGGTGCTACTGTATAAGAAAGAAAGAAAGAAAGAAAGAAAGAAAGAGAGAAAGAAAGAAAGAAAATGATAGATAGAGAGCGAGAAAGAGGGAGAGAGAGAGTCTGAGAGAGAGAGAGAGAGAGAGAGAGAGAGAGAGAGAGAGAGAGAGAGAGAGAGAGAGAGAGAGAGAGAGAGAGAGAAAGCAAGTTGTGTATCCCATTAACAAATTCTGGACAAGTCAGAAAACTTGTTTTTGACAGGACAGCTGTCTCAGGGTATTTTACCACTCATCAACTGGGAGTAGGTCCTGAATTACTGCTGGGTAAGGCTGATTTCCTAGAGAAAGTAACTCATTGTGTAGCCCAATAACAAATCTGGACAAGTCAGGTTTGTTTTTGCCACAGAAAACCTTTCTTTAACAGGATGGATCGCAATGACAGGGGTAGCAGGGAACTGGGCAGATTGCAAAGCAAAAGACTTGAGACCCAAATATTGCCAATAGTCCTGTTTATTAGGCGAAAGTTAGAAATATATAATCTGGCCTAGAATTATATTATAGGCCAGATTACGAGTGGAGCACTAACAGTTACACGCAAAAGAAAAGGGGTTTATCGCAGGTGTTTGTTTGCCTCAGGATGTCCGCTCGTATTACAAATTGAAAGTAAACGCGATCGCTTAAGCACAATGGAAGTTAACGCTAGTTGGGATAGAGCATCCTCAGTGCTCTGTTAAACAGTTTTCTGTCACAAAACACAGCAAAATTATATTACAAAGTACAGTTACACTCATAATAACACTATCTAATAAAAAATATTCAAAAAAATAATGCACAAAAAGTTATAAGTGCTCAAAGATATGAGGTCTCAGGTGTAAGAGAAAAAAAGCAGGCAAAAAGCTTTAACATTTAAATACAGACATATACATGTCTAGATTGTAAATTCCCACAGGAATAGGGTCCTCAATTTCCTCTTGCATTTGTTTGAAAATGTTGTCCTATGTCTTAAACATTTGTATCATTGTTGTACTTTTTTATCTTTGTACCCATGAACTGGGCTGCGGAATTAGTTGGCGCTATACAGTGTATATATATATATATATGTATAGTATATGTGTGTGTGTGTACATTGGAGCCCTTTGCAGTAGATAAAGTAGATAAAAAAATATGAAAAAGCTTAATTATGCAATTTCCATTTGTCTGTATATACAGTATTTATATCTATACATAATCATGTGTAAAATATAGGTATAGATATAAATTGTACCAAAATACCATGAGATATTTGTAGAAATATGTGTTTCTGAATAATTAAAACATATTCTTTTATGAGAAGAACATTGGAATGTGAAATATTTATATTTTCATGTCGGGTTAGCGCACTTAAGAATATGCAATCAGGTTTGTGCTCGAGTAGGGTGTTAAGTATTTTTCCACTTTTTTTGCTCCATTTACTTCTATGAGGAAATATTCTAAGTTTGGCTTTTTATGCGCATCCAGTTAGCGCGATCGAAAACAGTTTACTCTCAACTTGTAGTACGAGTGCTACCCAACGTTTATAAAAAGCTTACTTCTAGCGGAGTTAATGTTCGAGTGGTAGGGTTAACTAATGCTCCACTTGTACTCTGACTCTAGATTTTAAAACAGGAAACAGGTACATGCAAGGGTTAACAAAAGCAAACTTAACAAACCTCCAGCGCGGACCAATCTACTTCCGACGACGTCCAACTGAAGAATGACGGTTCCTTTAAGGGACGTCATCCAAGATGGCGTCCCTCGAATTCCGATTGGCTGATATGATTCTATCAGCCAATCGGAATTAAGGTAGGAAAATTCTGATTGGCTGATGGAATCAGCCAATCAGAATCAAGTTCAATCCGATTGGCCGATCCGATCAGCCAATCAGATTGAGCTCGCATTCTATTGGCTGATCGGAACAGCCAATAGAATGCGAGCTCAATCTGATTGGCTGATCGGATCAGCCAATCGGAATTTGAGGGACGCCATCTTGGATTACGTCCCTTAAAGGAACCGTCATTCTTCAGTTGGACGTCGTCGGAAGAAGATTGGTCTGCGCTGGAGGTCTTCACGATGGAGCCGTTCCTCATCGGATGAAGATAGAAGATGCCGCTTGGATCAAGATGGTTGCCGGTCTGGATCGCCTCTTCTTCCCGGATAGGATGAAGACTTTGGAGCCTCTTCTGGACCTCTTCAGCCGCAGGATTATGGATCGCCAGCCCCCGCTTGGGTTGGATGAAGATTTTTCGGTGATACCCGGTGAGGTGAAGATAAGGTAGGAAGATCTTCAGGGGCTTAGTGTTAGGTTTATTTAAGGGGGCATTGGGTTAGATTAGGGGTATGTGGGTGGTGGGTTGTAATGTTGGGGGGGGTATTGTATGTGTTTTTTTACAGGCAAAAGAGCTGAATTTCTTGGGGCATGCCCCGCAAAGGGCCCTGTTCAGGTCTGGTAAGGTAAAAGAGCTTTGAACTTTTTTAATTTAGGATAGGGTAGGGCATTTTTTTATTTTGGGGGGCTTAGTTATTTTATTAGGGGGCTTAAAGTAGGTGTAATTAGTTTAAAATTGTTGTAATATTTTTCTAATGTTTGTAAATATTTTTTTATTTTTTGTAACTTAGTTCTTTTTTATTTTTTGTACTTTAGTTAGTTTATTTAATTGTAGTTATTTGTAGGTATTGTATTTAATTCATTTATTGATAGTGTAGTGTTAGGTTTAATTGTAGGTAATTGTAGGTATTTTATTTAATTTATTTATTGATAGTGTAGTGTTAGGTTTAATTGTAACTTAGGTTAGGATTTATTTTACAGGTAAATTTGTAATTATTTTAACTATTTCAGCTATTAAATAGTTCTTAACTATTTAATAGCTATTGTACCTGGTTAAAATAAATACAAAGTTACCTGTAAAATAAATATAAATCCTAAAATAGCTACAATATAATTATTTGTTATATTGTAGCTATATTAGGGTTTATTTTACAGGTAAGTATTTAGCTTTAAATAGGAATAATTTATTTAATAAGAGTTAATTTAATTCGTTAGATTTAAATTATATTTAATTTAGGGGGGTGTTAGTGTTAGGGTTAGACTTAGCTTTAGGGGTTAATACATTTATTACACTAGCGGCGAGATTAGGTCGGCAGATTAGGGGTTAATAATTGAAGTTAGGTGTCGGCGATATTAGGGAGGGCAGAGTAGGGGTTAATACTATTTATTATAGGGTTATTGAGGCGGGAGTGAGGCGGATTAGGGGTTAATAACTTTATTATAGTAGCGGTGAGATCCGCTCGGCAGATTAGGGGTTAATAAGTGTAGGTAGGTGGCGGCAACGTTGAGGGGGGCAGATTAGGGGTTAATAAATATAATATAGGGGTCGGCGGTGTTAGGGGCAGCAGATTAGGGGTACATAGCTATAATGTAGGTGGCGGCGCTTTGCGGTCGGCAGATTAGGGGTTAATTATTGTAGGTAGCTGGCGGCGACGTTGTGGGGGGCAGATTAGGGGTTAATAAATATAATATAGGGGTCGGCGGTGTTAGGGGCAGCAGATTAGGGGTACATAAGTATAATGTAGGTAGTGGTCGGCAGATTAGGGGTTAAAAAATTTTAATAGAGTGGCGGCGATGTGGGGGGACCTCGGTTTAGGGGTACATAGGTAGTTTATGGGTGTTAGTGTACTTTAGAGCACAGTAGTTAAGAGCTTTATAAACCAGCGTTAGCCCAGAAAGCTCTTAACTACTGACTTTTTTCTGCGGCTGGAGTTTTGTCGTTAGATTTCTAACGCTCACTTCAGCCACGACTCTAAATACCGGAGTTAGAAAGATCCCATTGAAAAGATAGGATACGCAATTGACGTAAGGGGATCTGCGGTATGGAAAAGTTGCGGCTGGAAAGTGAGCGTTAGACCCTTTCCTGACTGACTCCAAATACCGGCGGTAGCCTAAAACCAGCGTTAGGAGCCTCTAACGCTGGTTTTGATGGCTACCGCCCAACTCTAAATCTAGGCCATAGTGTCCACAGCACTTGCTTAAAAATCCTTCTTTATTTGGGGATCATTTCAGGGTACAAAAAAATGCAACATTTTGGGTTGTACACCCTTAGTCATGCAATGTAACACTGTTCACAAACTCACAATTTATAGAAACCTAGGTTACCTAATTATCATGCACCTGACTGTGTTTAATGAATTGTAATCCATGTTAAAATAGCAGGTAAAAACTCAACTGCTCCATCTAGTAAGTCCTAAGTTTTTAGGTTTTCTACCTGTATACTAGAAATATTCAAAAAAGCATTTAAAAACATCCTGTACACTGAGCCTGGCTAAATTCAATACATAAATACAGATAGATCATAATCTTTGTTCAATCCCAATGGTTTCATAGAATTTAATGTAGATATCCAAAAGAGTTCCTTTCTCTTTAACATTAATTCCCTGTTGCCCCCTCTCCTAGGCATTTTGATTTGATCAATAACCTGCCATCTTAACTGACTAATTTGGGGATACCTGGTACCTCCAGACCCAGGGTACAGCCATGGGATCTAATTTTGCCCCCTCCTACGCCAATATATTCATGGAAAACGTTGAAGAATAGTTTGTATATGAACATGAGTTGTTTTTACAACATGGAGCCACATGGTGGCATTTTATGGACAATAGATTTGGCTAAGGAGGGGCAACATAGATACCCTATTGCAGTTTGTGTCAGATCTGAATCAGATAGTGAATGGTATCAAATTTATTTTAAACTGCCATGACATTTCAGTGGTCTTTTTAGACACTAGGGTTCTCAAGAACGTTGCTAAGAATTGTTTGGAATGTGACATTCACACTAAATCTACTGATAAATACAATCTTCTACATTATAGTAGTTTCCATCCACCCAAGCTCCTGAACTCCTTACTATGGAGTCAGTTAATAAGGATTAAGAGAATTGTGAATACAGAAAAGAGCACCACAGACAGACTGCATGACATGGAAACATTTCTAGAGAGAGGATACCCTAGTGAATTGATTAATCAATAAATTACTAAAGTTGATACAATTGTAAGATCTGAGCTGCTTACAAAGGTGAAAGTCCAAAGTGATGATGACTCTTTGTTTTTTTGTCTCTAAGTATGGTAACCATAGCAAGAAATTGAGCAAAATAATACAAAGGCATTGGCACATACTTAGAGATTGTAATAAAGATTTTCCCCCAACGTCGCAGCCACTAATAACTATTTACTAACTACATAGCTAAAATAAATACAAACTTACCTGTAAAATAAAAACTAACCTGAGTTAAACTAACACCTAACCTTACACTACAATTAAAATAAATTACGTAAATTAAATACAAATACCTAAATTACAAAAAACCCCACTATATTACACAAAATAAAAAACAAATTACAAGATATTTAAACTAATTACACCTAATCTAATAGCCCTATCAAAAAACAAAAGCCCCCCCCAAATAAAAAAAAAAACCCTAGCCTAAACTAAACTACCAATCGCCCTTAAAAGGGCCTTTTGCGGGGCATTGGCCCAAAGAAATCAGCTCTTTTGCCTGTAAAAAAATACAAACAACCCCCCAACAGTAAAACCCACCACCCACACAACCAACCACCCAAATAAAACCCTAACTAAAAAAACCTAAGCTCCCCATTGCCCTGAAAAGGGCATTAGGATGGGCATTGCTCTTAAAAGGGCATTTAGCTCTATTGCGGCCTAAACCCAAACCTAAAAATAAAACCCACCCAATAAAACCCTTAAAAAAACCTAACACTAACCCCATGAAGATCCACTTACAGTTTAGAAGAGCCGACATCCACCCTCAATAAAGCCGGGAGAAGTCCTCAACGAAGCGGCAAGAAGTCATCAATGAAGCCGGGAGAAGTCTTCATCCAAGCCTGGAGAAGTGGCCCTCCAGACAGGCAGAAGTCTTCATCCAGATTGCATCTTTTATCTTCATCCATCCGGCGCAGAGCGGGTCCATCTTCAAGACATCCGGCGCGGAGCATCCTCTTCTTTCCGACGACTAACAATGAATGAAGATTCATTTAAGTGATGTCATCTAAGATGGCGTCCCTTAGATTCCGATTGGCTGATAGAATTCTATCAGCCAATCGGAATTGAGGTTGAAAAAATCCTATTGGCTAATCCAATCAGACAATAGGATTGAGCTTACATTCTATTGGCTGTTCAATATTTTAGAAGTTTTAAAGGGATATGAAACCAAAAAATATTGTTTTTTGATTGATAGAAAATGTAATTTTAAAATCTTTCTACTTTACTGCTATTATCAACTTTCTGTTTGCTGTTCTTCCCTCCAGAGGGCTCTTCTAAGTTGTGTTCCCTACGAAAGGCCACAAAAATTATGGCACACATTGATAGTTCTGCTTTTCCTTAAAGGGACAAAATACTCATATGCTAAATCTCTTGAAAGTGATGCCGCATAACTGTAAAAATATTACCTGAGATAAAAAGGAAGATATTTTACCTCACAACTTCCTCAGCTCACCAGAGTAAGTGCTGTGTAAAAAGTTATCTTTCAGTTACTGCCCAGCTGCAGGTAAAAAAAAAAAAAAAAGGAAGAAATGAACAGCAGCCAATCAGCATTAGCAGTGCTGAGGTCATGAACTCTTTTACTGTGATCTCATTAGATTTCACTTAACTGTCATGAGATTTCATAGTAAACATCCTTAAACTGAATAGGGGAATAACATTAGTGTGCATGAGGCTCACTCCCTTGCAGGTCCTGGGACAGGCATACTGGTTTGCTGCTTAACGTAATTTACAATGGGGTGTGAATACTTAGGACATTTTGAGGTAAAATATGTTTCTTTTTTACATAGAGATGTTCAGGTGATATTTTCTAGTCAGCTTTTTACAGCTATTCTGCATCACTTTTAAATGTTTCAACATTTGGGTATCCTGGCATTTTAATAGCCACAAAAACTAGTGCTGAGGGCGGCATGTAGCCTTCTGCCAAGCAGTTTTCCATCTCTGATATAGAGAATGCAATTTTAAGTAATTTTCCTTTTGAATTCTATGATGTAATTTGTTTTAGACTCTTGGTATTCTTTGCTCAAAAGTATACATAGGTAGGCTCAGGAGCAGCAAAGCACTCCTGGGAGCTAGCTGCTGATTGGTGTTTTTTTTTCATTGGGACACAACATGTATTAAGCTAGCTCCCAGTAGTGCATTGCTGTCCCTTCAACAAATGATACTAACAGAATAAAGGAAATTTAAAATAATTAATTTGGAAAGTTGTTTGGAATAGTATGCTCGAATACTCATGTAAGAAAACATTTGGGGCTCATGCCCCTTTAAGAAAGACAAGTATGTTTGTATTTATTTATTACAATAGCTTACACATTATATATAAAAAAAGTTTATTTTAGAAATATTAACTAACTGTATTCTTATCAAATGATTTTCTATGTAATATTAAATATTTTAAAAGATCATATATGGAATGCACATTGTCAAGAATGTGCAAGATATCGTTTGATAAAGGGATGTGTTTGGACTGACTGATTGACCCCTTGCGTTTGACCCTGGTCTATCCACCTGATTACTAATGAGCTTTGTCTGTCTTGGTATACTGCACTTTGACATGGATCTTGCAGTACTTAATCAACCTTAATCTCAGAATTTGAACCTTGATCCCACTTCTGTTCCACCAACTATGACTTTGAAACTTCTGCAAAACTAAACTCACTGTCAGTTTCAATGAAAACCCAAGGGAAATTATAAAGTGATTAAAGGTTTTGTGTTGATATATAAAGCTGGCATTGAATCCAGTAACAGCAATGTATATTTTCATGTGGTTCAAACTGGCACATCTGCATCAAGAAGCTTGCATGTTATGTTTAAGCTAACAGGATAACATGTCATCAAATAGACAAATATGTGAATTCATTTTTTTCCAAAGAATTTTTATTTTAATCTGTGCATTCAATTAGGAAAATAACAGTCTTTATAATAACAAATAATAATTCCAACTTTGAAATACATGTACATAGAGGCATAGATGTTGGACTCCATTTGTTAAGCATCAGATGCTGCTTCGAAACCTTATAATTTCAGGTCCGTCTGAAGCGGAAGTTAAGAAGCAGCGGTCATAAGACCATTTAGGTGGTGGACTGAAATCATCCCGATCCGATACGATCGGGATGATTGACGGCCCCTGCTAGTGTCCGATTGTCCGCCAGTGACCAGGGGGCGACATTGCACAAGCATTTCACCTGAAATGCTTTCGGCAATGTTAAATGGCGACAGTGTTTGCTGTCGGCATTTAGCGAGGTCGAGCAAATATGATTTGCTACAGCAAATCATGTCCGCGCGACCTATGTTAAATCTACCCCAATGTGTCTACTCAAATCTAAAAAAGATAATATGCTAACGGTGATAGCTCAAAGAAGAATTGTAAAAGTATTAAAGGAGTCTCTAACACACTGTATCAATGTTATCCAATTAGATCCATATATTTTTGCAATTAGAATACCTGTAGCAGCAAGTAAATAAAAATATTTTCAGAATGTGACTGATAACACTAGTGCATCTAGACTAAATATCAAATTGTAAATTCCCCCAAATGAGGAGGTAGCCTTCGGGCACCAGGGAAAAAAGGTAAAGGGAATAGATTTTTTTTTTGTTCCATAATCTTCATATCTCTGAATAGAAACAGGCCCTATTATTATAAAATAATCCATCCAACTAAGATACTGGTTTATCTCAAGCACATGAGGTCACATTGTGATAGAGTTGAAGCCCCAGCAAGAGCATAAGTAAGTTTAAATCAGAAAAGTAGATAGATAATAAATATCTAATGAGGCATCCCACGAGTCAAGATGAAAGAGGCCTACTATGGGAGTGTCTTTGTAGTTCGGAATCAAAGAAAGCGACATACAGTGAACACTCAATTGCATAAGGGTTGAATTTGTGGGTAATGCTACCAAATGAGGGATGAAAATCTGACTGGGATGTTAGTTTGGGCACTTAGACCCAGATGTAACAGTCACAGTAAATAGGAGAACGGAGCTGGATTGGGGGGCTCTTATAAAACCCCTTAAAAAACATAATTTATGCTTACCTGATAAATTTATTTCTCTTGTAGTGTATCCAGTCCACGGATCATCCATTACTTATGGGATATTAACTCCTCCCCAACAGGAAGTGCAAGAGGATTCACCCAGCAGAGCTGCTATATAGCTCCTCCCCTAACTGCCATTACCAGTCATTCGACCGAAAACATGCAGAGAAAGGAAAACCATAGGGTACAGTGGTGACTGTAGTTTAATGGAAAAATTACCTGCCTTAAAGTGACAGGGCGGGCCGTGGACTGGATACACTACAAGAGAAATAAATTTATCAGGTAAGCATAAATTATGTTTTCTCTTGTTAAGTGTATCCAGTCCACGGATCATCCATTACTTATGGGATACCAATACCAAAGCTAAAGTACACGGATGACGGGAGGGACAGGCAGGCTCTTTATACGGAAGGAACCACTGCCTGAAGAACCTTTCTCCCAAAAACAGCCTCCGAAGAAGCAAAAGTGTCAAATTTGTAAAATTTGGAAAAAGTATGAAGAGAAGACCAAGTTGCAGCCTTGCAAATCTGTTCAACAGAAGCCTCATTCTTAAAGGCCCAAGTGGAAGCCACAGCTCTAGTAGAATGTGCTGTAATTCTTTCAGGAGGCTGCTGTCCAGCAGTCTCATAGGCTAACCGTATTATGCTACGAAGCCAAAAGGAGAGAGAGGTAGCCGAAGCTTTTTGACCTCTCCTCTGACCAGAATAAACGACAAACAGGGAAGACGTTTGTCGAAAATCCTTAGTTGCCTGTAGATAAAATTTCAGGGCACGGACTACATCTAGATTGTGTAGCAGACGTTCTTTTTTCGAAGAAGGATTAGGACACAAAGATGTAACCACAATCTCTTGATTGATATTCCTGTTAGTGACCACCTTAGGTAGGAACCCAGGTTTAGTACGCAGAACTACCTTGTCTGAATGAAAAATCAGATAAGGAGAATCACAATGTAAGGCAGATAACTCAGAGACTCTTCGAGCCGAGGAAATCGCCATTAAAAACAGAACTTTCCAAGATAACAACTTGATATCAATGGAATGAAGGGGTTCAAACGGAACCCCCTGTAAAACATTAAGAACTAAGTTCAAACTCCATGGTGGAGCAACAGTTTTAAACACAGGCTTGATCCTAGCTAAAGCCTGACAAAAAGCTTGAACGTCCGGAACTTCTGACAGACGTTTGTGTAAAAGAATGGACAGAGCTGAAATCTGTCCCTTTAAGGAACTAGCGGATAAACCCTTTTCTAAACATTCATGTAGAAAAGACAATATCCTTGGAATCCTAACCTTACTCCATGAGTAACTCTTGGATTCGCACCAATATAAGTATTTGCGCCATATCTTATGGTAAATCTTTCTGGTAACAGGCTTCCTAGCCTGTATTAAGGTATCAATAACTGACTCAGAAAAACCACGTTTTGATAAAATCAAGCGTTCAATTTCCAAGCAGTCAGCTTCAGAGAAATTAGATTTTGATGTTTGAAGGGACCCTGGATCAGAAGGTCCTGTTTCAGAGGTAGCGACCAAGGTGGACAGGATGACATGTCCACTAGATCTGCATACCAAGTCCTGCGTGGCCATGCAGGCGTTATTAGAATCACTGATGCTCTCTCCTGTTTGATTCTGGAAATCAATCGAGGAAGCATCGGGAAGGGTGGAAACACATAAGCCATCCCGAAGGTCCAAGGTGCTGTCAAAGCATCTATCAGAACCGCTCCCGGATCCCTGGATCTGGACCCGTAACGAGGAAGCTTGGCGTTCTGTCGAGACGCCATGAGATCTATCTCTGGTTTGCCCCAACGTTGAAGTATTTGGGCAAAGACCTCCGGATGAAGTTCCCACTCCCCCGGATGAAAAGTCTGACGACTTAAGAAATCCGCCTCCCAGTTCTCCACTCCCGGGATGTGGATTGCTGACAGGTGGCAAGAGTGAGACTCTGCCCAGCGAATTATCTTTGATACTTCCATCATTGCTCATTGTCCCTCTCTGATGGTTGATGTAAGCTACAGTCGTGATGTTGTCCGACTGAAACCTGATGAACCCCCGAGTTGTTAACTGGGGCCAAGCCAGAAGGGCATTGAGAACTGCTCTCAATTCCAGAATGTTTATTGGTAGGAGACTCTCCTCCTGATTCCATTGTCCCTGAGCCTTCAGAGAATTCCAGACAGCGCCCCAACCTAGTAGGCTGGCGTCTGTTGTTACAATTGTCCAGTCCGGCCTGCTGAATGGCATCCCCCTGGACAGATGTGGCCGAGAAAGCCACCATAGAAGAGAATTTCTGGTCTCTTGATCCAGATTCAGAGTAGGGGACAAGTCTGAGTAATCCCCATTCCACTGACTTAGCATGCACAATTGCAGCGGTCTGAGATGTAGACGTGCAAAGGGTACTATGTCCATTGCTGCTACCATTAAGCCGATCACCTCCATGCATTGAGCTACTGACGGGTGTTGAATGGAATGAAGGACACGGCATGCATTTTGAAGCTTTGTTAACCTGTCTTCTGTCAGGTAAATCTTCATTTCTACAGAATCTATAAGAGTCCCCAAGAAGGGAACTCTTGTGAGTGGAAAGAGAGAACTCTTCTTTTCGTTCACCTTCCATCCATGCGACCTTAGAAATGCCAGTACTAACTCTGTATGAGACTTGGCAGTTTGAAAGCTTGAAGCTTGTATCAGAATGTCGTCTAGGTACGGAGCTACCGCAATTCCTCGTGGTCTTAGTACCGCCAGAAGAGCACACAGAACCTTTGTGAAGATTCTCGGAGCCGTAGCCAATCCGAATGGAAGAGCTACAAACTGGTAATGCCTGTCTAGAAAGGCAAACCTTAGATACCGGTAATGATCTTTGTGAATCGGTATGTGAAGGTAAGCATCCTTTAAATCCACTGTGGTCATGTACTGACCCTTTTGGATCATGGGTAAAATTGTCCGAATAGTTTCCATTTTGAACGATGGAACTCTTAGGAATTTGTTTAGGATCTTTAAATCCAAGATTGGCTTGAAAGTTCCCTCTTTTTTGGGAACCACAAACAGATTTGAGTAAAACCCTTGTCCTTGTTCCGACCGCGGAACCGGATGGATCACTCCCATTAATAAAAGATCTTGTACGCAGCGTAGAAACGCCTCTTTCTTTATTTGGTTTGTTGACAACCTTGACAGATGAAATCTCCCTCTTGGGGGAGAGAATTTGAAGTCTAGAAGGTATCCCTGAGATATGATCTCTAACGCCCAGGGATCCTGGACATCTCTTGCCCAAGCCTGGGCGAAGAGAGAAAGTCTGCCCCCCACTAGATCCGTTCCCGGATCGGGGGCCCTCGATTCATGCTGTCTTAGGGGCAGCAGCAGGTTTCCTGGCCTGCTTGCCCTTGTTCCAGGACTGGTTAGGTCTCCAGCCTTGTCTGTAGCAAGCAACAGCTCCTTCCTGTTTTGGTGCAGAGGAAGTTGATGCTGCTCCTGCTTTGAAATTACGAAAGGAACGAAAATTAGACTGTCTAGCCTTAGGTTTGGCTCTGTCTTGAGGCAGGGCATGGCCTTTACCTCCTGTAATGTCAGCGATAATTTCTTTCAACCCGGGCCCGCATAAGGTCTGCCCTTTGAAAGGTATATTAAGCAATTTAGATTTAGAAGTAACGTCAGCTGACCAGGATTTTAGCCACAGTGCTCTGCGTGCCTGAATGGCGAATCCGGAATTCTTAGCCGTAAGTTTAGTTAAATGTACTACGGCATCTGAAATAAATGAGTTAGCTAACTTAAGGGCTTTAAGCTTGTGTGTAATCTCATCTAATGGAGCTGATTCAAGTGTCTCTTCCAGAGACTCAAACCAAAATGCTGCTGCAGCCGTGACAGGCGCAATGCATGCAAGAGGTTGCAATATAAAACCTTGTTGAACAAACATTTTCTTAAGGTAACCCTCTAACTTTTTATCCATTGGATCTGAAAAGGCACAGCTATCCTCCACCGGGATAGTGGTACGCTTAGCTAAAGTAGAAACTGCTCCCTCCACCTTAGGGACCGTTTGCCATAAGTCCCGTGTGGTGGCGTCTATTGGAAACATCTTTCTAAATATCGGAGGGGGTGAGAACGGCACACCGGGTCTATCCCACTCCTTAGTAACAATTTCAGTAAGTCTCTTAGGTATAGGAAAAACGTCAGTACTCGCCGGTACCGCAAAATATTTATCCAACCTACACATTTTCTCTGGTATTGCAACTGTGTTACAATCATTCAGAGCCGCTAACACCTCCCCTAGTAATACACGGAGGTTTTCCAGCTTAAATTTAAAATTTGAAATATCTGAATCCAGTTTGTTTGGATCAGAACCGTCACCCGCAGAATGAAGCTCTCCGTCCTCATGTTCTGCAAATTGTGACGCAGTGTCTGACATGGCCCTAATATTATCAGCGCACTCTGTTCTCACCCCAGAGTGATCACGCTTACCTCTTAGTTCTGGTAATTTAGCCAAAACTTCAGTCATAACAGTAGCCATATCCTGTAATGTGATTTGTAATGGCCGCCCAGATGTACTCGGCGCTACAATATCACGCACCTCACGAGCGGGAGATGCAGGTACTGACACGTGAGGCGAGTTAGTCGGCATAACTCTCCCCTCGTTGTTTGGTGAAATATGTTCAATTTGTACAGATTGACTTTTATTTAAAGTAGCATCAATACAGTTAGTACATAAATTTCTATTGGGCTCCACTTTGGCTTTAGCACATATAGCACAGATATCTTCCTCTGAATCAGACATGTTTAACACACTAGCAAATAAACTAGCAACTTGGAAATACTTTTCAAGTAATTTACTATAATATGAAAACGTACTGTGCCTATAAGAAGCACAGAAAAAGTTATGACAGTTGAAAATTAATAAACTGAAAAGTTATAGCATCAAATCTTTGTAAAAAACACAATTTTAGCAAAGGATTGCTCCCATTAGCAAAGGATAACTAACCCTGATAGCAGAAAAAAAAAAAAAAAAAAATACAGAAATAAACGTTTTTTTTATCACAGTCAACTACAATCTCACAGCTCTGCTGTGAGTGATTACCTCCCTCAAAACAAGTTTTGAAGACCCCTGAGTTCTGTAGAGATGAACCGGATCATGCAGGGAAGACAATAAACTTCTGACTGAATTTTTTGATGCGTAGCAAAAGCACCAAAAAAGGTCCCTCCCCCTCACACATAACAGTGAGAGAGATCAGTAAACTGTCATAAATTAAATAAAACGACTGCCAAGTGGAAAAAAATAGTGCCCAAAACATTTTTTCACCCAGTACCTCAGAAAATTAAACAATTTTACATGCCAGCAAAAAACGTTTAACATTAATAAATTGAGTGTTATTAAAAAGCCTGTTGCTAGTCCCTGCAAATTAGGCTAAAGTTTTATGCATACAGTATAATTCCAGTGAAGTGCCATTCCCCAGAATACTGAAGTGTAAAATATACATACATGACAGCCTGATACCAGTTGCTGCTACTGCATTTAAGGCTGAGTTTACATTATATCGGTATGGCAGAATTTTCTCATCAATTCCATTGTCAGAAAATAATAAGCTGCTACATACCTCTTTGCAGATTAATCTGCCCGCTGTCCCCTGATCTGAAGTTTACCTCTCCTCAGATGGCCGAGAAACAGCAATATGATCTTAACTACTCCGGCTAAAATCATAGAAAAACTCAGGTAGATTCTTCTTCAAATTCTACCAGAGAAGGAATAACACACTCCGGTGCTATTATAAAATAACAAACTTTTGATTGAAGGTATGAAACTAAGTATAATCACCACAGTCCTCTCACACATCCTATCTATTCGTTGGGTGCAAGAGAATGACTGGTAATGGCAGTTAGGGGAGGAGCTATATAGCAGCTCTGCTGGGTGAATCCTCTTGCACTTCCTGTTGGGAGGAGTTAATATCCCATAAGTAATGGATGATCCGTGGACTGGATACACTTAACAAGAGAAATCAGCTACCTTAAAGGGACAGTCTACACCCTATCATAATTTTTACACACCTGCTCAAACACATTAAACAAGTGTCCTGAACCAGGTCAATGGTACACCAGCTAGAAAGCAAGAACTGTAATTGTAAAGACATTTATTTTTAAATCAGTTTAAAATGGCCACCAAGCTCCACCCACCTCTTTCCCTATCCTTTCTCATGTGTATTAACCTCTAATCACCATTGACTTGTAAATAATTTCTCATGCACTTGCGTATGAGCAGTTAAGCCATTCCAGTGTTGCAGCCTAATCAGTCCCTACTAATGCTTTAGGTTGTAACTATCGTTCCGGGTGATGATCATTGAGCACTGCTTTACATAGCCCTTAATTTGCATTGCGGTATGTTATTGAAATTCATTTAAAAATAATTTTTTAAGTATTATTTATTTTGTATAATTTATTTATATAATACTATATTTAAAATAATTGAATTAGTACTTCCTCATATTGTGCTTCACGCAGCATTTTTATTCTGCCTTTCTGCCCGTGGCTGCATTATCATCATCTCCTCCATATTACATTTAGCAGGGCATATTTAATTCTTATTTGCTATATTGGTCCCTGCTCCTCATGCCTGTTCCATATTCTTGTTAAAATTCTTCTGTAAAATTTATATTCTATCTGCTCACATTGATCGTCATTTGCTAATTATAAAATTATCATGCAATATTACATGAAGTTTATAATACTGACTAGCGCTCTACAAAATTGTTGTACTTGCTAGTAGTGATGTCCAGTTCATGAACGAATCGTTCATTTGAACTGGATCTTTTCAGTGAACTGTATGAATCAGTTCACCAGACTGAACTGATTTGTTTCAAACAGTTCACTTCCTGAGTCTGCAGCAGCACTGGTAATACGATTCTAGAGTGTGTACTGCTTCTGCTAACTCCTCCTTTGCAATGAATCAGACAGCCTCACTCTAGGATCATATTACCAGTACTGTTACTGATTCAAGAAGTGAACTGTTTGCAAACGAATCAGTGTACTGTTAACTCCTTTGCAATGAATCATTCAGTTAACAGTACACTGATTCAAAGATACCCCTAACTGCACCTAAATTAACCCTTACAAAAGTAGCAGGTCTCAACCTTATATTTATAAACCAAAACTTTGTATGGCTTATAAATAAATATAAGGTTGAGACCTGCTGCTTCTGTAAGGGTTAATTTAAGGTGCAGTTAGAGTTATATTTGAATCAGTGTACTGTTAACTGAACGATTCATTGCAA
This sequence comes from Bombina bombina, assembly GCF_027579735.1. Taxonomy (NCBI): domain Eukaryota; kingdom Metazoa; phylum Chordata; class Amphibia; order Anura; family Bombinatoridae; genus Bombina; species Bombina bombina. Next base: position 142,015,185 of record NC_069509.1, on the reverse strand, counting down.
AGGAGCCAGTTAACAGTACACTGATTCAAATATACCCCAAACTGCACCTTAAATTAACCCTTAGAGAAGCAGCAGGTCTCACCCTTATATTTATTTATAAGCCATACAGAGTAGATATGCATATCTTAGGAAAATACATACAACACAATACATAGAACAGAGTATACAGCATGCTATGTTCTATGTACTGTGTTGTATGTATCTGTGAAGGAGCCAACGCTGCCTGGCTGTGAGGACTCAGGAGGAGCTGAACTGTTAGACATTGAATCATGATAGATATAGAGCCTCACACAACTCACACAGTCAGTGACTCATGATTCAGGAATGAATCTGCGGCTCTACAGTTCACCTACTGAACATGAGGCAGAGCCTCTATCTCATGTTCAGTAGGTGAACTATTAGCGTCTGAAATGAACCGATTCACCCAGAAGAACCGAACTTCCCATCTCTACTTACTAGTGAATCATAATCAGATTAATTAAAAAGACTTAATAATTTTCAACTGCTTTAATATCTCATGTTTTAAGACAACTGAGATTCAAGCAGGTAAGTTAAAGCATATTTTTTTTTTTCCCTCTAACATTAAATTATGTGACATAAAAACTTTGTACTAGCTATTGGTCTCCCCTTGTGTAGCTTGCAGAACCTTTATAGGTTTGTTTGTTTTTTGGGGGGGGGGGGTGGGATTGGTTTTTTTTGGTGATTCATATCATTTATTAAAGATATTCATATTCAAAATCTGGCAAACATTAGTAAATATCTCTAAAAGAAGTCTGTTTACATGCAAAGAATGTATGGGTAATTTAAATTTGCATATTCAAATGTATGCATCTACTCACTCTAAAAAGTCTCCTCAAGTACAATAAAGAGTGAATAGATATATAATTATATTAACTCACACAAAATTTTTATTCAACCTGCTCACAATGATCATTATTTGCTAATTATAAAAGTATGTCTTAAATATAAGTAAGCCCTTCAAAATTATCATGCCATATGCTAAATACATAGAGCTAATAGCAATATTTTTATATTAGTGAGTGAATCACAAACAAATTAAGTACGATATAAGACTTAAAACTTTCCCATTGCACAAATATTTCTATTGTTTTAAAACAATAGAGATATAAGTATGTGTTAAAGCATTTATTGTTTTTCTAACACTTTTACACTAGAGAACAGTTTTAAATCATGTGAGGTAAAAACTTTGTACTAGCTATTGGTCTTCCCTTGTGTAGCTTGCAGATCCTTTACAGGGGTTTTTATTTGGGGGTTGTTTTTTTTTTTGGTGATTCATATCAGACAAAACATTTATTAACCTTTTAACGCCGTTATGCCGTTCTATTCCGTCATATTTACACTGGGCTTTAAAGCCGTTATGACGGAATAGAACGTCATATCAAACGGCTGTCCTGAAGCCTTCTGCGCTTCAAGGACTTGATCGCGGTCTGGAGGGCGTTCCTAGGGTTGTAGGGACGCCCCCCAGATGCGATCCAATAATTGAAATCTCGCGATCGTATGCACGATCGCGTAGTTTCAATTTGTCTACATCGGAACAGGTGTTCCGATGTAGACACTTTAACCCTGTCACGAAAGGGTTAAAGATATTCATATTCAAAATCTGGCAAACAATAGTAAATAGCTCTAAAAGAAGTCTGTTTTTACATGCAAAATTTATGGGTAATTTAAATTTGCATATTCAAATGTATCAATCTATTCAATCTAAACAGTCTCCTCTAGTACAATAAAGAGTGAATAGATATATAATTATATTAACTCATACAAAATTTTTATTTAACCTGCTCACAATGATCATTACTTTGCTAATTATAAAATTATGTTTTGAATATAAGTAAACCCTTCAAAATTACCATGCCATATGCAAAATACATAAAGTTTATAACAATATTTCTATATTGGTGAGAAAATTCACAAACAAATTCAGTAAAATAAGACTTAAAACTTTACCATTGCTTTAATATCTCTAATGTTTTAAAACAACAGATAATAGTATGTGTTAAAACATTTATTTTCTTTCTAACACAGTTACACTGGATAACAATTTTACAGCATGTAAGAAAAAAACTTTGTACTAGCTATTGGTCTCCCCTTGTGTAGCTTGCAGATCCTTTATGGATTTCTTTTTTTTTTTTTTTTTTTTAAATCTATTTTGGTGATTCATATCATAAAAAACAATTATTAAGGATATTCATATTCAAAATCTGGCAAACATTAGCAAATAGCTCTAAAACAGTCTAAAAAGAGCCTGTTTTTACATGCAAAGTATTTATGGGTAATTTAAATTTGCATATTCAAATGTATGCATCTATTCACTCTAAAAAGTCTCCTTAAGTACAATAAAGAGTGAATAGATATATAATTCTATTAACTCACTATTTCTTTTGAGAAATTATTATTTCATCTGCTCACAATGATATAGTCACTTGCTAATTATAAAATTAATATGTCTTGACGTCAGTAAGCCCTTTAAAAGTTTCATATCACACACTATATTACATGAAGATTGTAATGCTGCTGACTAGCACTCTACAAAAAAATTATTGTACTTGCTAGTGAATCACGATTAGATGAAGTAGTAAGAGTTAACAAGTTTCCATTACTTTTATAACTTATTTTTAAAACAACTGAGATTAATGTGTTAAAGCATTGTTTTTTTTAATACTATTATACTATACAACAGTATTACATTAAGTAAAAATGTTCTAGTTATTGGTCTCCCCTTGTGTAAGCTTGCAGATCCTTTGTGGATTTTTTTTTTTTTTTTGTATCTATTTTGGTGATTCATATCAGACAAAACATTTATTAAGGATATTCATATTGAAAATCTGGCAAACATTAGCAATTAGCTCTAAAAGAGTCTAAAAAGAGTCTGTTTTTACATGAAAAGAATATATGGGTAATGTAAATTTGCATATTCAAATGTGTGCATCTATTCACTCTAAAAAGTCTCCTCAAGTACAATTAAGAGTGAATAGATATATAATTAGATTAACCCATACAACCTGTTCACAATGATCATTACTTAATAATGCTAGTTATAAAAGTATGGTGTGAATGCAGTAAGTCTTTAAATTTATTACTTAAAGTTTATAATACTGACTAAATTCTCCACACTTTACAACCCACTCAAAAATGATTACCGGGCCCTGGACAGCTCCGGCTAAAATTTACCGGGCCTTGAGTTCACTTGGCTTGAGAACCCCTGTATTAAATGACCATTAGTTCAGATTTCATCAAATGTATTGGAATTTATTTTTCTTATTTGCTCTATGTTTTACATGTTTTGTTTTTCCTTGCTTTGTAAACATTTATTTTCCAATAAAAAAAAATGACCATTAGTTGATTAATATATAGAATTTCAGAAGCTATCAATACTGAAAATGGTTTGTTGCTAAAATAGAATAAGTTATGAATACCTCACCATCTTGCTATAGCATCAGACTTCATAATACTGTACATGCTATGATATCTAAACATGATTAAAGGGACACTGAACCCAATTTTTTTTCTTTTGTGATTCAGATAGAGCAGGCAATTTTAAGCAACTTTCTAATTTACTCCTATTATCAATTTTTCTTTGTTCTCTTGCTATCTTTATTTGAGAAATAAGGCATCTAAGCTTTTTTCTTGGTTCAGAACATCACTTTTTTATTGGTGGATGAATTTATCCACCAATCGGCAATGACAACCCAGGTTGTTCACCAAAAATGGGCCAGCATCTAAACTTACATTCTTGCATTTCAAATAAAGATACTAAGAGACTAAAGAAAATTAATAATTGCACTCCTTGTCAACAGCATTGCATCTGCCAGAAAAAATACAAAGATCCAAAAAAGACAGCACTCACTGGACTTGAAAGTAAAAATTAACTTTTAATTATCCAGAGTTAACAATGGGGGATAGGCATGACGTTTTGATGCTGTACTAGCAATTTTATCAAATGTCCCAAGGTGAAAGGGGTGATGCTTCAGGGTAGGTGCATCATCAGTGTTATGCCCCAAGGAAGATGTGTTTAAACTCAATTTAATCTTCTTATAGCCTAGGCCATCTTTATGTAGAGCAACAATTCTTTTTTTCAGATCCTCAGAGAGTTCTTTGCCATGAGGTGCCATGTTTAACTTCCAGTGACCAGCATGAGAGAGTGTGAGAGCGATAAACACCTGCTCCCAAATTCACACCTGAGACCTTGTAACACTAATGAGTCACATGGCACCGGAGAGGGAAAATGGCTAATTGGGTCCAATTTGGAGATTTCCATTTTCCACTTAGGGGTGTACTCACTTTTGTTGCCAATGGTTTAGACATTAATGGCGGTGTGTTGAGTTATTTTGAGGGGACAGCAAATGTACACTGTTATAAAGGTTGTACGCTCCCTAATTTACATTGTAGCAAAGTGTCATTTCTTTAGTGTTGTCACATGAAAAGATATAATAAAATATTTACAAAAATGTGAGGGGTGTACTCACTTTTGTGCGATATTGTGTGTGTGTGTATATATATATATATGTGTGTGTGTGTGTATATATATATATATATATATATATATATATATATATATATATATATATATATATGTATATATATATATATATATATATATATTTATATCCACACACACATACAGTATCTCACAAAGGTATATACACATAAATATTTAAACAAGTGTATGTATGTATATCTATGTTAAAGCCCTTTGCCTGCTTTTTTTTTCTAACACCTGAGACCATATATCTTTGAGCCCTTATAACTTTTTTGTGCAATATTTTGTGTGAATCATTTTTATGAGATGGTGTTATTATAAGTGTAACTGTACTTTGTAATGTCATTTTTATGTGTTTTGTGCAACTTTTTAGTTTCGCAAAATAGTTAACCAGACCTCTGAGGTTGCGGTAATCATAGTGTAAATCGTGAATGCCCTCAAGTGTTATCATTTACTTTAAAATTGTAATACAAGCGCAATTTAACTTGCTAGCAAATGAGTGCGAAAACACAATATCGCTTGCGCAAAAACAATAGTGCTCCAACCATAATCTGGTCTTATATGAGGGGAAGGTACAGAGATGTGTATGCCTGAACAGACCATGAGGTCAGGACAACAGTGATTTATAACATTCATAAGTAATGAGGAGCTAAACATTATTAGACTTTATTAATAATAACATAAATCAATAACTGAGTAAGATACATTTTTTTACCATGAGAATATAAAGATTATTTATATTTTAATTATCACTTGCAGTAGGAAAAAAGTCACAATTAAAAAGCAAACAGAAAGACACAAAAACTATCACTAGTTGCAGGAAATTATGCCGGTCCGCCTGCAATAAATGTCCCCTGCATTTCTGGCTGAGAAAAAAAACACTGCATAAGTGCAATTTGAAATAGCTAACTGAAAAATATTAAACGTGCACTACTAAACTGTGGGCGGAGCTTGGTGGCCATTTTCAGTTGCAAACAAACGATTATTATTTAAAAGTTTCATGTACTTCTTACAAGCTTATAGAAGTGGCACCCTTTGCAAGATGCTTGTCTGGTATGCAACAATAAGTTATAAAGAATAAATATTTGGTCTAGACTGTCCCTTTAACTCCTAATCACTTGCCCTTTTCTAATGGTGTATATCTTGGAGGCATAAAACACATACAACATTGAAAAAATTATACATTAAAAAAAAATATATATATTTTTTTGGAAGGGGGTCTCTATGTGCCTGTAATATGTAGTCAAAATGTCTAAAGACATCCATGTTTCCTTGTTCTAAATCCTATAACCCCCTCTGTATAATTAGACCCCTATGTAAGTTTTAATAGCCAGGTGATGACTGGTGATGGGCGAATGTGCTGAAAGTGTAATTTGTTTGGTAGAAAAAATAGTCCTTTGGACAATCGAATGTTGCTAAGAGTGAAAATCTATTAAAATTCGGTAGTCGAATGTTATTTTCGGTTTTAAAATGTTTCATTTTCGAATGTTCATAATTAGATTCAAATTTGATTAAAATTAACAATTTCTAATGTAAAATTCAATGAACTAATACTATTCAAATGTTCAATAGTCCATGTGGTAGAGAATTTAGTAAACTGATACATAATTAATCCAAATATACCAGAGGTTTTCAAGGTCTTAGACAGTGTGTCTCCACTTTGTCGAAACTTTCAGGATGAGCCTCTCTCTGTAAAAACCTGTGCACTGTAGAACTCACTGTAATGTGCAGAGGCTTTTAGAGAGAGGATATACAGAACGTATAAGGAGTAGTAGCCACTACCAGCATTAAAAGTAAAGATTGTATTTACAGCCTGCCTCCCCTCTGGTCATTTACTGTGCCTGGCATCAGCCCACTCGCCTCACACACACGGTAACACCCAGTACTGAGCTTCTGCAGTGCAGACCATTATGCACAGAGGCTTTTTAAACAAACAGCTGTTCCTGCGCCTCTTCTTACCTGCTCCTGCGCCCCCCTGGGGAGGTACTCCCCACAGATTGAAAACCGCCTTATTACATTAAACAAATGTTAGAATATTGTACAAACATTCAGAATTCTAAACAAACAAATGTGTTAAAATACGTTTTATTTCTTGAATGTTGCAAAACTTTCGCCCATCCCTAGTGATATCCTGGGGCGCAATCAAATAAAAGGCGCAGGTTTCGGCCCAAGCGTGGAAACCTGCGCCGCCCGTAATTTCACCTTGCACATCGGGGTATTACATATATGGCGCTGGCATTTCCTAAGTGGCGTAAGTCGGATAAACTAGCGATGTCCAGAAATGAGCGTAAATACAAATTTCTGGAGTCGCCAGTGACTTAAGTAACTTTAGAAACTGCCGGCGCCTAAGAAAAGTTTTGAAAATAACAAATCTCCCAGAAAAGTCTAACACTTCTCCCAAAAATAAGCCCGACACGCAAAACCCCTATATCCGCAATCCCCCCTCCTATTACTAATATTAAATCTATTAACCCCTAGACCGACAACCCCCCCACAATAAAAATATTATTTAAATCAATCTAAATAATATTACTATTACTAACTAAATTATTCCTATTTAAAACTAAATACTTACCTATAAAATGAACCCTAAGATAGCTACAATATAATTAATAATTGCATTGTAGCTATTTTAGGATTTATTTTTATTTTACAGGCAACTTTGTATTTATTTTAACTAGGTACAATAGCTATTAAATAGTTAACAACTATTTAATAGCTACCTAGTTAAAATAACTACAAATTTACCTGTAAAATAAATCCTAACCTAAGTTACAATTACAACTAACACTACACTATCATTAAATAAATTAAATTAATTAGCTACAATTACCTAAAATTAAATACAATTAAATATAATTATATATATATATATATAATTATAACTATAGTACAAAAAAAAAAACACTAAAAAAAACACTAAATTACAGAAAATAAAAAAAATTACAAGAAGTTTAAACTAATTACACATAATCTAAGCCCCCTAATAAAATAAAAAAGCCCCCCAAAATAATAAAATTCCCTACCCTATACTAAATTACAAATAGCCCTTAAAAGGGCTTTTTGCGGGTCATTGCCCCAAAGTAATCAGCTTTTTTACCTATAAAAAAAAAATACAACCCCCCCAACATTAAAACCCACCACCCACACACCCAACCCTACTCTAAAACCCACCCAAACCCCCCTTAAAAAACCTAACACTAACCCCTTGAAGATCACCCTACCTTGAGCCATCTTCACCCAGTCGGGCAGAAGTCTTCATCCGATCCGGGCAGAAGAGGTCCTCCAGATGGGCAGAAGTCTTCATCCAAGCGGCATCTTCTATCTTCTTCCATCCAACGAGGAGCGGCTCCATCTTGAAGACATCCGACGCGGAGCATCCTTCCTGGCCGACAACTACCCGACAAATGAAGGTTCCTTTAAAGGACGTCATCCAAGATGGCGTCCCTTCAATTCCGATTGGCTGATAGAATTCTATCAGCCAATCGTAATTAAGGTAGGAAAAATCCTATTGGCTGATGCAATCAGCCAATATGATTGAGCTTGCATTCTATTGGCTGATTGGAACAGCCAATAGAATGTGAGGTCAATCCTATTGGCTGATTGGATCAGCCAATTGGATTGAACTTCAATCCGATTGGCTGATAGCATCAGCCAATAGGATTTTTCCTACCTTCATTCCGATTGGCTGATAGAATTCTATCAGCCAATCGGAATTGAAGGGATGCCATCTTGGATGACGTCATTTAAACAAAACTTCATTCGTCTGGTAGTCGTCGGCCAGGAAGGATGCTCTTCAAGATGGAGCCGCTCCTCGTCTGATAGAAGAAGATAGAAGATGCCGCTTGGATGAAGACTTCTGCCCGTCTGGAGGACCTCTTCTACCCGTATCGGATAAAGATTTCTGCCCGGCTGGAGGACCTCTTCTGCCCGGATCGGATGAAGACTTCTGACCGGCTGGGTGAAGACGGCTCAAGGTAGGGTGATCTTCAAGGGGTTAGTGTTAGTTTTTTTTTAAGGGGGGTTTGGGAGGGTTTTTGAGTAGGGTTGGGTGTGTGGGTGGTGGGTTTTAATGTTGGGGGGTTGCATTTCTTTTTTTACAGGTAAAAGAGCTGATTACTTTGGGGCAATGCCCCGCAAAGAGCCCTTTTAAGGGCTATTTGTAATTTAGTATAGGGTATGGAATTTTATTATTTTGGGGGGCTTTTTTATTTTATTAGGGGGCTTTGATTAGGTGTAATTAGTTTAAACTTCTTGTAATTTTTTTTTATTTTCTGTAATTTAGTGGGGGTTTTTTTTTGTACTTTAGTTAATTTTATTTAATTGTATTTAATTGTAGGCAATTGTAGTTAATTAATTATGAATTATATTGTAGCTATCTTAGGGTTTATTTTATTGGTAAGTATTTAGTTTTAAATAGGAATAATTTAGTTAATATTAGTAATATTATTTAGATGTATTTAAATAATATTTAATCTAGGGGGGTGTTAGGGTTAGGGTTAGACTTAGGTTTAGGGGTTAATAACTTTATTATAGTGGCGGCGAAGTTGGCGGCGGCAGATTAGGGGTTAATACATTTAATAGGCTATGTGGGTTTTATTAGTTATTGCGGTGGGGGATTGCGGTTGACAGGTAGATAGACATTGCGCATGCGTTAGGTGTTAGTTTATTTTTCCAGGCATTTTCGGGAGTTACGGTGCTCCCATACTCAGCGCAAGGCCTGCTACGGCTGCCTTTTATGGCGAGGTAAAAATGGAGTAAGATTTCTCCATTTTCGCCACGTAAGGCCTTGCGCTGGATATTGGATACCGATTTACGACGTGGTCCCATGTTAGCTTATGGGAGTAAAAATTGTGAGCGACGGGTGAAATATACGGGCGCAACTTATATGCTACGCCGTTTATGTGATACTAAAACAGCGCCAAACCAGCGTTGCCGGCTTTTGTGGGCGACGCTGCATATGTAATGGAGGCCCTGGTGTGAATAAATCTTAATTTATTTGAGAAGTGGCTCATGGGAGCCCCTATGTGCAAATCAAAGTTATTTAAATATACCAAAAAAGCCCTAATTTATATGAGAATAACCCCTTCTTCTTTTCCATATAGAGTTTAGGAAAAAACAATTACACACATTTTTTACACACTTTTTTTTACTATTAACATTTTAATTACTTTTTTTTTTTTAAATGGAAAAAAGGCCTTTAGAACCCCTACATAAATATACCTAAAGGCCCTCATTTATATGAGGATAACTTGTTCTTTTTTGACTATAGAGTTTAGAATAAAAAAAGCACAAACACATTGGGCGAGATTACATATGCGGCGTCGCCCGCAAAAGCCGGCGATGCCAGTTTTTAGCTGAAGTGAGTGATCACATATACGGTGTCGCATATACATGCTACACGTATATTTCACCAGTCGCTCACAGTTTTTACTCCTATAAACTAACATAGAACCGGCATCGGCTGTCGGTATCACATGTTCAGCGCAAGGACATATGCGGCAAAAATGGAGAAATTTTACTCCATTTTCCCCACGCATAGGCAGGTGCAGCAAGTATGTGAGTATGTGAGCACCGTAACTCCCATAAAGTATTAACTAACACCTTATGCATGCACAATATCTACCTGTCAACCTCCACCCCCCCCACTGCAATAACTAATAATATCTATTAACCCCTAATCCGCCAACCACCACATTGCAAAGTACTTAATAAAGTTATTAACCCCTAATCTGCCATCCCCCCACAACGCAATAAACCTAATTAAACTATTAACCCCCAAACCGCCATCCCCCACAATGAAATAAACCTAATTAAACTATTAACCCCTGATCCGCAACCCCCCCACAATGCAATACACCTAATTAAACATTAAACCCCTATTCCACTATCCCCTACATCGCAATAAACCTAACTAAACTATTAACGCCTAATCCGCTATCCCCCACGATGCAATAAATCTAATTAATCCCTAACCTAACACCCCCTAAATTAACCCCAATTACATTTTAAAAAAAATACTAAGATAAAATTAAAATAAAAAATCCTAACTACATAAAAACCTAAGATTACATTAAGACAAAAAAATCTAAAATTACAGAGAAAAATAAACAAAATTATCCAAAATAATACAAATTAAACCTAATCTAATACCCCTATAAAAAAAAACACCACCTAATCTAACACTAAACTACCAAAAGCCCTTAAAAGGGCCCTTTGTAGGGCATTGGACTAAAGCAATACGTTCTTTTCCCTAAAAAAATACAAATTAACCCACCAAACCCCCCAAAATAAAAAAAACTAACACTAAAAAAACCTAAGGCACCCATTGCTCTTTTGCTCCAATTAAAATAAAAAAGCCCTAATCTATAAAAACAAAACAACCCCCCCCCCCCAAAAAAAAAAGGAAAACAAAAAACTAACTCTAACCCCGAAATAGGTACTCACCGTCCCGGTGACATCTTCATATGGGTACCTTGCATTCAATCTTCAGTGTGTGGCGACGATCGCATGAAGAGGATCCAAATGCCCCTTTAGGGGCAATGGGTGGCTTAGGTTTTTTTTGGGGGGGTTTGGGTGGGTGGGGGGTTGTATTTTTAGGGGGACTTTGTCATTTTGAAGAGGATCCTCTGCGCTGGTTGTCTCTGCAGCTGCCGTTCCTGCTCCATGGCCACCTCCACTCCGCGGCCACCTCTGCTCCGCGCTGCTGCATGAAGATGTCGCCGCATGGAAGAAGGCCTTCACCGCCGGACTTCAGGGATGGTGAGTACCTATTTTGTGGTTAGACTTAGGTTTGTTTTTTTTGGGGTGTTTTTTTATTTTAATGGGCTGCAAAAGAGTCGATTGCCCTTTAAAGGGCAATGCCCATACAAAAGGCCCTTTTAAGGGAAATTGGTAGTTTAGTGTTAGATTTTGTGTGGGTTTTTTTATTTTTATAGGGGTATTAGATTAGGTTTAAATTTTTTATTTTTTATTATTTCGTTTGTTTTTTTTCTGTAATTTTAGACTTTTTTATATTTGGTAATAGACTTTTATTTTAAATGAATCTTAGCTTTTGTTTTTTTAATGTTAGGAATTTTAATTTTAATTTTAACTTAGTATTTTTTATTTTATGTAATTGGGGTTAATTTAGGGGGTGTTAGGTTAGGGGGCTTAGTGATTAGATTAGTTTTTTGCATTGTGGGGGGATAGTGGTTTAGGGGATAATTAAGTTTATTGCATTGTGGGGGGATGGCGGTTTAGGGTTAATACATTTATTAAGTTTATTGTGTTGTGGGGGATTGCGGTTTAGGGGAAAATACATTTATTAGGTTTATTGTGTTGTGGGGGATTAGGGGTTAATAGTTTAATTAGGTATATTGCATTGTGGGAGATGGCGGTTTAGGGGTTAATCACTATTATTATTAGTTGATATGTGGGGGATGGCGGATATAGGGGTTTTGATGCATCAGGTTTATTTTTGGGAGGCGGGTTAGACTATTACAGGCGATGTAACATTTTTTTGTTTTTTACTTCTTACTGCCATCTAGTGCTCTTGCAAATGGATAACATTCTTGCAAAACTGCTTCTATATAAAGTTCTAGATATGGACAGGCTCCATATCTTACGTCCATGTTTTTCAACAAAAGACATCAAGAGAATGAAGACAAATTGATAATGGTAGTAAATTAGAATGTTGTTTAAAATCACATGCTCTGGGGCATATCTATCAAGCTCCGTATGGAGCCTTCAGACTCGCCAGCAACACTAGTTATGATGCAGTGGTCTAAAGACCGCTGCTCCATAACCTGTCCGCCTCCTCTGAGGAGGACAAACATCGCCGCAATTCAACCCGATGGAATACGATCGGGTTGATTGACACCCCCTGCTAGCGGCCTATTGGCCGCGAACCTACAGGGGGCGGCATGGCACCAGCAGTTCACAAGAGCTAATGGTGCAATGCTGAATGCGGAGAGCGCATTGCTCTCCTCATTCAGCGAGGTCTGTCAGACATGATCCGCCTTGTCGGATCATGTCCGTCAGGCCTTTCATAAATAGGCCCCCTAGTCTGAATCATGAAAGAAATAATTTGGGTTTCATATATGTTTAAGGAGTTAATATTTTTATTCCAGATAGAACTATTAGCTTAAAAAGAAAATGTTGTTCACAAACAATTTTACTATTTATAATAATTAGTATCTAATATTTATTTATATTTATAACTATACAGTTATGAAAATGTGTATGATAAAGAGAAAAAAAGACAACTTTGCTGTTATAAAATAATACTTTCAGCTTGGCAGATGGATGTTCCAAAAACAAAATGCTGAAACAGGTGGATAAAGACATTGCTGTTACTGCAATAGCTCTGTGCTCGTTCTGCGCAAATGTAAAATAGTGTGTGCACATGTTCAAGAGACAACATCTAACAGAAGAATCCTTATATAGAGATTTCATTTCTGATATACATGTCATTAACTTTTTCACCCAAGGCTTGATTACGAATTGGAATTTTCTATTATTTTAATAGACAATAAAGGATAACAGTAATTTTCCCTTTTCCCTTTAAATGATCAGTAACTAAATGGACATAGTCCCCATATCTTAAAGGGATTCAAAAGTTTAAAAAGAGAGTATTTTCTTAATGCATTTTTGTTTACATATAATTATGTGTTTAACTAATGCAAATTAACTAGCAGCAATGTTCTACTGGGAGCTGGATGAACATGAAAAATATATGTGAAGCCAACAATGCCCAGCTAGCTCCCAGTCATGTATCCCTGCTCTTAAGCATACTTAGGAATGCTTTTAATCAAAGGATACCAACAGAGTTCAATTTAAAAATAGAAGTAAATTGAAAAAAAATAATAATATAGCATGCTCTATCTGAATCAAACATTCTATTTTTTATTTAATGTCCCTTTAAATACACAACAGAGCATTTAAAATACAAGCCCCATTTTTATCCATTTGATTTCATATTGAGAAAAAAAGGTTGTATTCATTATTTGTATTTTTTGTTTAATTTTTTTTTTTTTGTGTGTGTGACATTTGTCTTTGTTTAACACATGTTTTAATTGCAAGACATTTCTGTGTAGCTATAGAATAACATATCAATTAAAGGGACAGTCTACACCAGAATTTTTATTGTTTTAAAAGATAGATAATCCCTTTATTACCCAGTCCCCAGTTTTTCATAACCATTACAGTTATATTAATATAATTGTTACCTCTGTAATGCCAATGAAAGCCATTAACTGTAGTGCTTTAAGTTAACCTGGCCAAGGAGGTGGCTGAGTTAGGGATTGAAACAATGTTGCTTTGTTAAGGGGTGGGATGCATCTAACCTTATAAAAGCCAGTGTAAAGTAATCTTCTTCCTCTTTTCCTCTGGATCCTGTTGCTATTTTTCCCTCCCTCCCTCCCTTCCTCCCTCCCTCCTTGCTGTGGTTTGTCTCAAGGGGCGGCGACAAGGTACCTGGAGCTCTCTTATTCTCCATAGTTGTCATGGCTGGGGCATGCACAATCGAGCTAGCTCAGAGTAAGCCCATAGACGGTAGCTTTGCCCTGCTGGGTTAATGTTTTGTGGTACAGCTTGCAATTCCTGGTCCCTTATTAGGTAAAGGGCATAAAAAAATTCTATATGCAAGCACCCTTGCAGGCGAGGTCAGGGTCCTGCAGTTTTTTCCACAGCCTATTGGTGCGAGAGCCGAGTTTATGGGAGGGGCAAGACGCAGCAGGTCAAAGCCTGCTGTGCCTCTCCCTGCGGGCCTGCTGGCTCTCGTCTCCTGGTGGCTGGTGAGCTTTACAATTTTGGTTGGGCGGGGCCCTGAGGGGTCCCGTGATACCAATCTCTTGCGGGTCCCTGTCATGGCTTCACTTGGGTTCTATTTTAGTATAGGTACTGGACCTCTTGCGCTGCCCCCAATTTTTTGGTTTGTCTAAAAACAAAAGTTATATGCTTTTCAGCATTTTTGTAAATAATAAATGCAGCCGCGATGGCCTTCTCTCCAGGTCCTATCTCGTTGTGTGTTTATTTAATTAGGGTAAATATTTTAGGTAACTCGGCCACACCAAAATGGCCAGGTTTAACACTTATTATCTTGTATCTAAGCCGCTTCTGACAGCCTCTGTCACATGACTTTTTATATATTATCTATTGACTTGCATTTTAGTCAATTAGTGCTGTGTTGTGCTGACTCTTAAATAACTCAACGAGCTTGAGCACAATGTTATTGATATTGCCCATGTGAACTAGCAGTCTCCTGTTGTGAAAAGCAAATAAAAAAGTATGACATAAGAGGCAGACATTTTGAGGTTTAAAGGTTATAAAGTATATTAATATAATAAAGTCTGTTGTGCAAAGTTGGAGAATCTGTCCTTTTGTCTGCAGATAACAAATCTATCCCAGTAGTGGATGGGGGTGGGGGCAACAAGGCAATTGCTCCCCCTGAGAGCAAATGACAGCCAGTCATAATGACAGCCAGTGCTAGAGATCAACAATCAGAGAGAGAAAAGTGAGGAAGACGCTTCCCAGGAGCTAAACTGAATGTTTCTGATCATTTTCTACTACAGACCAGGAGATGGCGCTGTTAGAGGAATAGCTACCTTGTTCTGCATGGGTATCTGCTCTCTAAGTAGGGATGGGCGAATGTGTTTATATTCGAATTCGAATGTTAGAATGAATGTTATTGTAGAAATTCGATTTACATAATAGAATGTTGATAAGAACGAATATTCTTAAAAATTCAATTTTCTAATGTTATTTACAGTTTTCGAATGTCACATTCGAATTCGAATGTCACAATCGAATTCAAATGTCACTTTTGAATTCAAATATTACATTTATAAAACACAATTGTAGACTAGAAACACTATTTTGAATTTGAATGTCACATTCAAATCGAAATCACATTCAAATCGAATATCACATTCAAATCGAATATCACATTTGAATTGAATATCACATTCGAATTTGAATATTACATTTATAAAACACAGTATTAGACTAGAAATACTATTTCGAATTTGAATGTCACATTTATTAAACACAGTTGTAAACTAGAAATACTATTTTGAATTCGAATGTGACATTCAAATTTGAATGTCACATTCGAATTTGAATATTACATTTAAAACACAGTATTAGACTAGAAATACTATTTCAAATTCGAATGTGACATTCGAATGTAGCATTCGAATTTGAATATTACATTTATTAAACACAGTTGTAGACTAGAAATACTATTTCAAATTTAAATGTCACATTCAAATTTGATTACATTTCGAAATTGAATGAATAGATAGCTAAACATTCTATTATTCGAACAAATATTTTTTAATTTTATTGAAAAATTCGAAAACGAAAATTTGAAAATAGAATGTTATATAAACATTCGAAATTCAATTCAAACGAACGAATGTATCAAAATTCGTTTTAAATTTTGAATTTTTAGAAACATTCGCCCATCCCTATCTCTAAGTACCAGCCTGAGCTCCCGACCTCATGTCGTGCTGCAAGTTCCCTGCTTGATTTTACAGTAAAGGTGATGTGCAGCAGCATGTACAGGATTCTACTTCATTCGGTTAGTGGGATTAGTGGCTGTGCTTTTGTGTGCAGGGTTAGGTAAATTAAGATGTTGTTTTAAAGGAATCACTTTAATTGTAGTGTAATTTCTCGTGTGTGTATGTGCATGTGTGTATGTATGTTTGTGTATATGTGTAGGTGTGTGTATGTGCATGTGTGTGTTTGTATATATGTGTGTGTATATATATATATATATATATACACATATAAACACATACATGCATATGTGTATATATATATATATATATATATATATATTTACAGGGAACACAGTTTCCATAAACCGCAATGTAATGGCACTTTTTAGTGCGTTTTTTTTTTCTAACACCCCACAACCTCCAACTTTAGTCCCTCACAACTGCTTCGTGCTGTTACTTTATTAAAAAATAAAGATGCTACTATTTTTATTTTTTCATAAAGATAACTACACTGAAATTTTGGGGCAATTGCTGGACATTTAGAAAATTAACCAGAGGTCTGTCCTCTGGTTGATTTTCTGAGCGCTAATTGCTACTGTGAGCTTGCAGTAGCAATAACCAACCACTTGTAATGGCTGGTTATTTATCGTGTGCCCTGTAAATGGGCAAATTTGCCTGTTTATGTGTGCGTGATAAATTAGCGATCCACTTGTAATCTAGCCCAATATATGCTAAATCAAATTAGATATTCAAGATCACAACAACTGTGGATTTATAACAAAAAATGCAGCAACATCAGCACATTAAAAAAAATCGGCTAGATTACGAGTTTTGCGTCAAGCTGAAAAAGCAGCGTTAACAGGTCCTAACGCTGCTTTTTCACTACTGCTGGTATTACGAGTCTTGCAGGTTTAGGGGCACCGCACACTTCTTTGGCCTTACTGCACACCGACTTACATAAAGTTCGTAAAGTCTTTTTTCTATGGGACTTCCATAGCGCTAATATTACGCGTTTGTCCTGGGAGGCCAAAAAGTGAGCGGTACACCCTCTACCAAGATTCCTAACGCATTCTAAAGTCAGTAGTTATGAGTTTTACACTACAACACTGTAGCATAAAACTCATAACTAAAGTGCTAAAAAGTACACTAACACCAATAAATTACCTATTAACCCCGAAAACCAAGGCCCTCCCACATCCCAAACACTATAATAAAATTTTGAACCCCTAATCTGCCACTCCGGACACCGCTGCCACTCGAAAAAAAACATATTAACCCCTAAACCGCTGCACTCCCGCCTTGCAAACACTAGTTAAATATTATTAACCCCTAATCTGCTGCCCCTAACATCGCTGCCACCTATATTATACTTATTAACCCCTAATCTGCCGCTCCAGACATCGCTGCCACCTACATTATATTTATTTACCCCTAATCTGTCGCCCCCAATGTCACCGCAACCTACCTACACTTATTAACCCCTAATCTGCCACCCCAACGTCGCAGCCACTATTCTAAATTTATTAACCTCTAAACCAAAGTCTTACCCTAACCCTAACACCCCCTAACTTCAATATAATTAAAATAAATCTAAATAAAACCTTTAATTATTATCTAAATTATTCCTATTTAAAACTAAATACTTACCTATAAAATAAATCCTAAGATAGCTACAATATAACTAATAGTTACATTGTATCTAGCTTAGGGTTTATTTTTATTTTACATGCAAGTTTTGTATTTATTTTAACTAGGCAGAATAGTTATTAAATAGTTATTAACTATTTACTAACTACCTAGCTAAAATAAATACAAAAGTACCTGTAAAATAAAACCTAACCTAAGTTACACTAACACCTAACACTACACTACAATTAAATCAATTACCTACATTAAATACAATTAAATAAATTAAATTAAATTAGCTAAATCGCAAAAAAATTTTTTAAAGAAAATAAAAAACTAATTACAAGATATTTAAACTAATTACACCTAATCTAATAGCCCTATCAAAATAAAAAAAGCCCTCACAAAATTAAAAAAAGCCCTAGCCTAAACTATCAATAGCCCTTAATTTCCCAAAGAAATCAGCTCTTTTACCTGTAAAAAAGAAATACAAACAACCCCCCAAGAGTAAAACCCAATACCCACACAACCAACCCCCCAAATAAAATCCTAAATAAAAAAAAACCTAAGCTCCCCATTGCCCTGAAAAGGGCATTTGGATGGGCATTGCCTTTAAAAGGGCATTTAGCTCTATTGCAGGCCCAAAGCCCTAACCTAAAAAATAAACCCACCCAATACACCCTTAAAAAAATCCTAACACTAACCCCCGTAGATTCACTTACCGGGAGAAGTCTTCATCCAAGCGGCAAGATGTCCTCAACGAAGCCGGCAGAGTTGCCGTTGATAGAGGCTTTGGGCCCTTTTACCGCTGGATGTTTTAGACTTCACTACTCAATGTGGCGCCTCTTTTTGTCCTCCACAGGTCTCTTTAAAATTGCATTGCCTATCTGAATCATGAAAGTTTAATTTTGACTAGATTACCCCTTTAAATTATACCAATCCACTTACCAAATTTGTTAACATTATCACTCAGTTCGTCATCTTTCAAGAGTCCCCAGTATTGACATCTTCAGCCGGCCCCTCTTGCTAGTCTAATTTTTATTTATTTTTTGCTCAAATTTTCCTATTGCAGCAAATCTCAATCATTGCCGTACGGCTCGTTATATTCAATGTGGCCTCTGTCTTGATATTTAAAGAATGCGAACCTGTGTTCTCCTGGACCTAAGCCATCAACCGATCATATTAGTTTTATACCTGATGTCACTATGCTCGTGCATGAGAGACTCACACTTGCGCAATATTGCTAAGAGGGACTCCACATGGTACTATGGTAAGCAATGAATCAGAGATTAGCATCAAATTCATTGTTTACCTGGAATTTAACCAAGGACATTCTAATTATATTTTCAGCGTAAGCAACTAATCGTTATTATTTACAAGATAAATAATTAGCGCGCATGTTGCTGATGTTGATTATTTAAATTTTCTCCAGCTACTAATTTTTCATCTACTACTCTGTGAGTAGAGTTGTCCCGTCCACTTAACACATCACATAAGTGAATATTGGAATAACAAAGGGGGTGGAGAGTTTCTAAATATTGCTTTATTTTAAAATCTAGAAATGATTTTAAAAAAATAATAATGTGATTTAATTTACTATACCCTTCTTAAATTATATTTGTGAAGTTTGATGCATATTTTTTACCATCAGTTTAATATTAGTAACAAGCTATTAGTAATGCAAGATTTTTCTGGTCTATAATATTTCTTTTATGGCTCTGTATTACCTTTCTGTAGATAAATCTTGATTTTTACTTGCTCTTCTCGCACATATGTGAAGACATTCCCTGTTGGATTAGAAGAATATATTATGTTATATGATTAGATTTTGTATGACACCGATATTATGCTTCATTTTAGCAGGGGATTACAAGTCTGGAAAATAATTCAGATGTCTTGAAAACCTATGACATTTAACATTTAGCTCTAGGGATATGTTGGCACACTAACAAGGGTAATATGTTCTCTTGGAACAGAGCAATAATATTTTTTTAAACAATTTTAATTTCTACAAATAATCTGTTCTTTTAAACCATGAAGATAATTTATTTTTTTTGCCAATTTGTGCTGTATTCATAATTAATTTTTATAGATGATATTTAATAATGCAGAGCATTATATTTATATGATAGTAACATTTTCTCCCTTTGCTGCTAAGCTTTTTTCCCAACAATATGCTAAGCTGATTTTGAGCTTTTTTTTGCTGCTTAAAGGGACACTTTTCTTTCATGATTCAGATAGAGCAGGCAATTTTAAGCAATTTTCTAATTTACTCCTATTATCCATTGTTCTTCATTCTCCTGCTATCTTTATTTGAAAAGTAAGAATCTAAGTTTAGAAGCTGGCCCATTTTTATTCACAACCAGGGTTGTGCTTGCTGATTGGTGACTAAATGCAATAAACCAAAACCAGGGTGCTGAACCAAAAATTGACTGGCTCATTAGTGTAGATGCCTTCTTTTTCAAATAAAGATAGAAAGAGAATGAAGAAAAATTGATAATAGGAGTAAATTAGAAAGTTGCTTAAAAATGTATGCTCTATCTGAATCATGAAAGAAAAAAATGGGTTTAGTATCCCTTTAAGTTTTAAAGCTATTATAAGTCATATTTCATTGAGTGACCCATATAAATGTTATCTTGTTGTCTTTGTCATTGTCAGCAGATTCTGAATATATCATTATTATATTTATATTTCATTGCATGTGAGAAGTCTGCAATAAAATATTGGAAAACATTGAAAAATATATATATATATTTTTTTTTAAGTTTTAGTTAATAACCTTGAAAATATACCACTGTTCCTCTGTGATTATCTTACTAAGGGCCAGATTACAAGTGGCACGTTAACAGTTACACACGAGCGATAAGGGGTTTATCACAGCTATTTGCGTGCATCAGGTTTTCCGTTCATATTACAAGTTGAAAGTATACGAGATCGCTTGAGTGCAATTGAAGTTAACACACGTCAGAACTCTGATTAACACTTCAAAAATACATTACAAAATACACTTACAATCATGATAATACCATCTAATAAAAATGATTGAAAAAACCAAATGCACAAAAAAGTGTTAAAGACTCAAGGCTATGAGGTCTTAGGTAACAAAAGCAGGAAAAGGGCTTTAACATGGAGATATGAACATTGCAACAAATGGACCATTCCTACTTAGTTAAAGTTTGAAAAGGTTCTAATTCGTCTCTACTACTATTCCCAGAAAAGTTTTTACACTTCTTCATGTATGGGCAGTACTCGCAGTGACCCCAAGGGTAATTTCCTACCATTTTCTGATAGTTTGTTAACCAATTTCTTCCTATTTGAGACCTATTGAATCTGCTTTTTATCAATTTGTCCCTCAAACTGGGAGATCTCTTAACGTTCATTAGCAGGCTTTCCCCTACTTTATTTCTCAGTTTATCATCCAATGTTAGAATGTGCCAGTTCTGAGTCAATATATATCTTATCTTTTGCCAATGGCAGTTGTACGTAGTGATAAATCTATTTTTATCACATCAAGTTGGCTTGATTCTATTGAAGTAGAGAAGTTCGTATCTATCCAATTTTCTTACTTTGCTGAGAGTTTATTCAAATAAGTTTTTGGGAATACCCCCTATCAATGAATCTTTGGCTCATTTCCATAGCATGGTATTCAAATTTTGTTCTGGAGGAGCAATTCCTTCTCAGTCTTAGGAACTGACCATATGGAATCCCCTTCTTGAGAGGTTCTGAGTGACTGTTGGATGCCTCTAATAGACTATAGTAGCTGTTTCTTTCCTAGATATTTCTGTTGATATGGAAATTCCTTATTTCCTGATTAAGATATCTAGAAATGGTAGTTCATTAGTGCTACGGCATATGTTAATAAAATGTTGCGGTTATTCCGGTTCAGATTTTATACAAATTGTTGCAAATCGGTAAGAGGTCCATCCCAGAACATTAGGATGTCATCCACATATCTAACCCAAAAGGAGATGTGGGATTCTAGTGTTACACTAAACTGTTCAAAGACATCAAAAAATTCCCATGCTCCCAGATGGAGCCATGCATATGTGGGGGCACAAACTGCACCCATTGCAGTCCCTCTTATTTGTTTGTATGTTATGTTATCAAATTAAATATATTGTTCTCAAGAATAAACCGCAACAAATCCATGACAAAATGAGAGAGTTTATCCTGTTCTGGCTCTAGTGTCTCTAAAAAGTGCCTACACGCCTCTATCCTTACATCATGTGGGATGGAGGAATAGAGGCCTTCCACGTCCATCAAAACCAGAACAGTATCGGAGTCTAGTTTCCATAACAAATCAGGGGTATCCTTTATGTTGGAAGGGAGTGAAGTCAAAAAGGGACGTAGAAAGTAATTTACATACAGTATGTTCCTATATGTTCACTGACACTACCAATCCCTGAGACTATTGGTCTCCCAGGGGGATGGGACATGCTCTTGTGGTAATTTAGGAATAATATAGAATGTAGGATATTAGACCTTCTGATTTATCATTAAGAAGGATTTTTTTCAATTTTAAATGGATAGAGGTTATGGGGTTGTGACGTAGTTTCTCATATTGTTGTCTGTCATTTAGTTGTCTTTTGACTTCATTCAGGTAAAATGACTCATCAAGGTGCACCAAATCTCCTCCTTTATCAGCAGGATTGATTATGACATTTTTTGCTTCACTAAGCTTGCTAAGTGCTTGTCTCTCTTTGGGACTCAGATTATTAGCTGGGATCCAATCACCTGGTATTTTTTAAATCTGTAGTTTAACTGCTTTAATGAACAGAGAGACCACGGGTATTGTGCAATTGAGGACATGTAGGTCCAACTTGGTTTAAAGTTAGTTTTGGGATGCTAGTTCTCACCCACATGTCCTTCACTTGAGATACCCTCATTTTTATCAATAAGAGTTTGAAGAACCTGAATGGTCTCTCCATCTCTCACAGTTTCATCTGTTTTATTATATATAATGTAAGATAGGACCAGTTTTCTAGTGAAAAGGTGCAAATCTTTGATTATTTCAAATGTGTCTAAATTATTAGTGGCACTAAAGGATAGGCCTCTTTTTAGTACCTCTATATGAGCCAAATTTAACCTGAATGAAAAAAAAGATTGAAGATTTTTAGATCATCTTCCCTGGGCTTGGTGGTTAGTATTTCTGGTATGACCTTCTTTGAGGTCTCCCCCTGTTTCTCAGACCTTCCTGTATCGAATACTCCCCTCTCCCTCTCTGATATCGTTGAGGATATCTCCTCTCTTCTGTATCTGTGTTTCTCCTCCTCTTTCGATCACTCTGCCTCCTTTTTTTAGAGTTTAGGAACCAGACGAAGTTTCTCTGTTTTTTGGAGGCCTTTCAGAGTCTGTTTCTAGGTCTGATGCCTCTGTCCCTGAATTGTAGGACCCCTTATCAAATTTGTAAACATAGACCCTTTTCTTATTATAATCCTCTTGGTCTCTGTGTAATTTTCTACACTTACATATTTTTTATTTCTGCTTTTAACCTTGAGATGCTTGTTTTAGTTTCCTTATTAAGCTTAGTAAACTTAGGATCTTTATCAAATTTATTTACAATCTGTAGGGTTTTATCCACATCCTCTTATTTTTTCCAATCTTTTATTATTCCTCTTTATTAGCATATCTATCTTATCAAGATCACAAGCAGACATTTTCCCATTCCATTCATCTAAGTATTCATCACCTCCTTTCTCCTCTCTAGCATTGAATCATGGATCTAGGAATAGCCAAAGACCCCTAGAGACAATCTTTTTTTCTACATAGTTGGTTATATATATAATTATGTGTTTTTATATATATATATATATATATATATATATATATATATATATATTTACAGTATATATATATATATATACATTTACAGTATATATATATATATATATACATTTACAGTATATATATATATATATATATATATATATATATATATATTGTAACAAAATACCATCATATTATATATAAATGCATATATATATATATATATATATATATATATATATATATATATATATATATGTATTTTTGAATAAATATATAACATATTCTTTTATGTGAGGAACATTGGAATGTGAAAGTGCGTCAAATAGGTTGACGCACTTGAGAATATGCAATCGTGTTTGCAAGCGAGTAGGGTGTTAGAGCTTTATCCACTTTTTTTGCTGCATTGACTTCTATAGGGAATAGGTTATTGCATGCGTGATATCCTATGTTTGGCTTTTTAACGTGTTTTGGGTTAGCACAAGACCGAAAACAGTTTACTAGTATAGTAAACATTGAGATGCAGGTTGCTTCTAGACCTTAAAGTACTGGTACTGTTGGGCAAATCAATTTTATTATTTTACTTTTATTCATTTTTTGTTTTCTTTTTAGGACCCCATTTTTTCCTTTGTCCTTGGTCAGGGCCGGATTGGGCAGCCGGGATACCGGGAAAAATCCCGGTGGGCCGCCTGCCTGCAGCTCAGCTGGGCTGCCTGGGCTCAGAGCTAGCTGTTGGCGGGCTGCTGCAGTGCTGCTGCTAATTTTTGCTTGCGTTATTGCGGTAATGAGTAGTCTAAGTCCCACACACACTCCAGTGACTCCAGCACTCATATCATATACATACATATTTATTATTAATAGTATTAGTCTCTGTCTTAGTTATGTGGGGCTGGGGCGCAGTGGCGGGCCGGGGGTCACGGGCACACTGACTGAGCGAGTAGTGAGAGATAACTGAAGAATCTGTGTCTGACTCTTAAGTTCTCACAGGTGAGGTGACGCGCCTGAGCGCAAGTGCGCAACTGCGCATGCGTCACCGATAGAGCCGTTTGAGAGGAGAAAGCCAAGAAAGGAAAGTTGCAGCAGGCAGGCGGCAGCAGGCCACGTGGTCACGTGTGGGAGCAGGGACGACGTTGACTTTGACGGCGGCCGCGGGCGGGACAGTGCCAGACACAGACAGTGGAGACTGAGTGAGTGTGTGACTGAGTGGACTGTCTGCACAAAAAAGAACGGCGGCAAGTGAAGTTGGCAACTTGGGGGTAGCCAGTTGGCACTGCAGTCACTGGATTCAAGACAATTGAATCGATCATCATCATCACCGGTATGTACTAGTACTACTAAGGAGCAAATAGCAAAGTGAATCAATGTAATAAGCACATTCGAAGTAGGTTTAAAGTTATATAGTTAGTAGGGACAGGTTGTATTTGCCGCCATAAAAATCAACTGTTCTATTTAACTCTTACTATGCAGAAGCAAAGTCCTTTATATATGTTTATCAAATACATATAGATTTTCAAAACGTAGAAACCAACTTTCTGTTGGAAACAGATTGTGCAGAAAGCAAGGAAGAATAAAACGTCTTTTGCTGTGACTATCAAGTACAGAGTTGCATTACTGCTAATAATACTGCTGCATTTGTTGATATTTAAATGAGCAAACTCTTACTTTTCTGACAACCACTCTATTCAACTATACATCTGAGTGAATAAAAAAAAAATGACATTGCATTATTCACATTTACACAGACCTAACTTAAAAGTGCAACATACAACACAGAAGCCACAAATTGATGTAGTATATTTTTTTAATAATTAAATGTGAAAGTGAATGCATTGAAGAATGAATGATGTGAACATGAACAGTGAGTCAACACAGTTTTAATAATTATTAATGTCAATGTGAATATGTGATTTGAATGAATGATTATGTGAACTGTACATGATGATGAACAGCAAGTCCAGTTTAGAGTACTTACTGTACTAAACTACTGACCTGACCTCACCTCTACCATCACCAGCCACTGCCAGCTTGAGTCGCCAACCTCAAACAATTATTATTTATTATGGGTTTTGACACATTACTGTCTGTCAGAGTCAGAGCTGAGCTGAGGCCTGAGTCATGTCACGTGTGATTTGATTTTTTTAAAAAAAACTAAAAGAAAAAAAATGGATTTTCAGATCTATAACAGTAAATGTTATCATCTGTGTGAGCCTATGTGTGTGTGTGTGAGAGAGATTGTGTGAGTGTGGGCCTATGTGTGTGTGAGAGAGAGAGAGAGAGACTGTGTGAGTGGGCCTGTGTGTGTGTGTGTGAGTGTGAGAGAGACTGTGAGTGAGCCTATGTGTGTGTGAGCATGTTTGAGAGACTGTAGCATGAGACTGTGTGAGCGTGTGTATATGTGTTAATATGTATACACTCTACAACCATTTTTTGTTGTGCTGTGTGTGGTGCAAGGCTGAGGGGGCGGGACTGAATCAGAGGGGGTGAGGCGGAGCCGGGGGCGGGGCTGACCAAAAAGGGGCGGGGCTGAGTCAGAGGGGGAGGGGCTGGGCTGGGCCATATACATTTCCAGGGCTGGTCTGATTTCCCAGTCCGGCCCTGTCCTTGGTAAATCAAAAAACATTTGAAAACAACATATTGTCTTGTAAATGTATGACTATAGGCACCTTAGACAATAAGGGGTACTCTAATAATAATGTTTGGTGATTAGCACCCATAATATCACCTACAACTTCCAATGGATATTAATAGTGCAATAGATGATGTCCACCTCTAGCTACACCCTTTTCAAACAACCTTTATAAACATTTGTTATAAAGACTATGGCTTACCATTCAATTACTAAATAAAACATGGATTTTCATAACATAAAATCAGGAGTGTAACTATGGTGACTGTACACTAGGAATGGGCCAATGTTCTTCCACATTTGAAAAATGAAACAAATTTTAACATATTTTCCATTTGTTTCAAAAATTGAATCTTTGTACAACATTCTAAGATTTGTTTGATGTAATAGTATTTCTAATGTTTTCTTTAAATGTAATATCAAATTCAAAAAATTCCAATTAATATGTTTGTAATAGTATTTCTAATGCTATCTTTAGATGTGAAATTCGAATTATGCAATATTCGAAATAGAAACATTTATATTGATATATTTGTATCTATTATGTATCAATTTCCTAAATTCTCTACCACATGAACTATTGAACTTCTGAATAGTATTTGTTAAATCTAATGTTACATTTGACATTTTGAATGTGGATATTTAATCTAATTATGAACATTCGAAAATGAAAGTAAAATTAGAAAATCAGAAATAACATTTGATTACAACATTGTAATGGATTTTCAATCTTATCAACATTCGATTGTCCAAAAATAATGTCCACTGGACTATTCATTCTGTCAAATGAATTACACTTTTAGCACATTTGCCCATCCCTACTTTACAGGTACTTTTCTTTTTGGTGCTTTATTTTCATTAGAAGTCCCTATCCTATTTGGGGGACATCTTCTGCATGTCTATTTAGAGATCAATATCACAGTGACAATAATTTCACTTTGTAGATAACAAAACTTTTTCTGTGGGTTGTTGTCAGCAACTATATTATTCCCTCAGTTGCCAGTTAGAACTGGTGATAGTGCTATTGTTAGAGCTAGGGTTCTCTCCAAACTCCCAACATTCCTGAATATTACGGAATTTTCATGTGCGGGGAGTTCTGTCCTGCTCTCCCTCTTGCTGGTTCTCTTTCAGGTCAAATGTTTCCAGAGCAAAACCAAGGATTGTTTTGGCCACACCCACACATCCATAGCTGGATCCACCAACAAAACATCCTCCTACAAGCCCCCTCATTTCCCACTTCTGGAAAGTTCAACATGTTTTAGGGTAACTACAGATAAGGATCCTACTTAATGACAAGCAATGCGCTTCAGTACTCTAGGGTATTGTTCATCAAGTCCAGCTCTCAGCTTAGATTACCAGGATATAAAAAACTAAATAACAGATGATATCATTAGTTGCTCTGTAGTTATGCATCTCTAACCCAATCCAATCCTAAAAATCTTATTGAGGATTCGATTGAAGGATCTTTAGCTGTAACCTGTTTTTCTAGCAGCAATATGTACCAGTGATATTATGACTAGTGCATGAAAAGTTATCCAGTTGGCTGGAACTGATCATTGGTTATATCAACTGTTCTACAGTATTACTGACTCTTTATTGTGTCCATCTGTAATTACTTTGTATATAACAGCCCCCTCTCTACCCTCTATATAATTGGTCTTATTATATGAAAATATAAATAATTTATCAGATGGATGGTGTCTGGGAACAAACCAAGGTAAAATGTGATAAGTTCATTAATAACAAAAAATAACTGGATTATTTTTGTTCTTTAAACAAAATTTTCTTTTATAAATCGTTATTAATAGTTAGTGCAAAAAATATAAATTGATTTAATACTATTCAAATGCATTTGGCTCAAAAACTCTACTTCTTCAAAGACAAAAATAAATTTGAAAACAAGGTTTAATACTCTTAGTGTAATTATTACATTCAAATGGGAGCCACTGGTTAACAATTTCAGTACCAGACCACTAGCTAAATTGATTTACTTGAACATAAAAAAATTACACTGAATTCACAACTAGACAATGCACATAGTATAGTTGCTCTTCTAATTTATAACTTACAGTTATAATATTAAAAAAAAAACATTTTTTATTTTGGAGAGAGATTATAGTGCAGACTTCACAGGGGCTGAACTCACTGTATTTTCGAAGAAAGGGGAGGAACCTGGAAGTCCCAGAGAGATGAGAGATGCTTTCTATAGAAAGTAATGATGCTCTATAGGATACAACGTTTTACATGGGAGAGAGAAGGTAATTGAAGAACACATGGAGCTGATAAAAGTCTCAGTTTGGGCCAGATTGGCCTGTTGGGATACAGGAAACAATTATGGTGGGTAGCCCAGACATTGAGCAGCTGAGGAAGAACAGTATGCTTTTTGAGCATATAGAAGCTACTAACCTACTTGACCTCTGTGTCCTTATGCTACCTTTGAGTGGAACGGCCACCTCACTATGCAAACTCTAAAAGCACTGAGGAGAGGCAGAGGCAGGGAATATCATGACAAGGAGGGGGGAGAGCTAGAGGCAATGTGGGCAGTCACATAGGGAGCATGAGAACATGGAGCTCTAGTATGTTAGTAGCACCGCTGTTATTGGTTGGGGGGAGATATCGGATGCTGCGGTGCCTGCATTTTTTATTTATTTATTGTATGTTGGCTTATACCAGGGGATGTGGTTGGCTGGGCCAGACTATACAACTTTTCAGGGCTGCCCTGATTTCCCAGTCGGCCCTGGCTCAGTTTGCATCAATTACAAATTAAATGGAAATGTTTTCACTACAATTTAAATTGCTTCTGTCTATATTTCAATATATATTACTTCTGTTTTAGTTAAAATATGTGTATTGAGAATTTTTAGCAAACCTCACCTGCATACAACTGGTGAGAAACATCAGTGATAGCAGCTTGTTGAAAATGCTTACTTAATTTCACAAGAATTATAAGAGATCTTCAGACATACACTGCAAACTCCCCTGTTCAGCACAGCCCTGTCCATCCCACTTTCTGGTAATGTCAAGCTTAGTTTACAATGAAGCAAATACAAAGTGCAATGCAAAATATACACAGAGATATGCAAAGTATGATTCTAATTTGTGAAAGCAACACATAAAATTTTAAAAAATAGTAAGGATTTGTAAAATCACTACTAAATCTAAATGTATTAAAATATAAAATAAAAAGTGCAAAGATTAAATGCAATAGTATTGTAAGGACGCAATCTGAAATGTACAGTGATATAAAATACAAAGCACAAAGGATAACAAAACTCTCTCCTTCAGATGCAGAAAAAAGAAAGATCTTGCAGTGCTGAATAGTTCCTCTCCTTTTCTTTTGAGCATTCAGTAAGTTCATATATACTGTATGTATATATATATATATATATATATATATATATATATATATATATATATATATATATATATATATATATATACAGTATATATGCAAACACTTAACAGTGCTAATAAAAAGTGACGATGATGTGAATCTAAAAAAAGATATATTTTATTCAATAAAATAGCAAATCTACAATCAACTGTGAATTAATTATACAGAATAAAATGATTACAAAGTTATGTAATACAGTGTTGTTTTTTATCAAGCATTTGACATGATGTAGCTATCTTGCAATTATAGGTATAGAAATTGTATGCAAAAAACAAATCCTATATAGGATATTGGGACCATATTTGGCAAGTGAATGACGATATTCAGACACAAAGTGAAATAATTGAAACAGTCTACAGCAAGCACTATAAAAATAGACTAAAAATGGATAAGTAAATAACAGCAAACCGTAGCACACTAGTCTGGCCAGACTATACCTGTTGATACTCACGATGCGTTCCTCAGGTGTATATACAATATAAAATATATTTTTTTAGATTCACATCATCATCACTTTTTATTAGCGCTGTTAAGTGTTTGCATATATTTTTTTTGTTATCTTTTATAACATCTGCTTACTTTAAATCACATAATAATAAATATTAACATATTTATATTGAAGTTTTTCCACGAGTGGCGCTCTCATACTTTTACACACACACACATATATATATATATATATATATAAATATATATATATATATATATATATATATATATATATATATATATATATATATACTATAGTATATATATATATAATTGAAAGTAGCAGGTGTTCTAGCACTCCGACTTTGGTCAGTAGTTCTGAACCTGGGTGCAATCCTCAAAAGAATATGTAGAACTGAATTAGGAAATGAAGGGCACTCTCAGGATTTGTGAAAATTGCGTATCAGCAAAAAGTTTTCATTTATTGTTCTTAGTCACATCATTTGTAAGTCAACGTTTCGGCTTTCGCAGAAGCCTTCATCAAGACAAGTCAAAACTGTTGAATAAAAGAAAAAAACAACCAATATTTGCAACCACAATATAATAATACATGCACCCATCACCAAATACTTATGCTAAAGATAAAATCAGGACAACCCAAGCATCCCAAACTAGGATATCAGGCATAACCAATTAACCATATCCGCAGCATGCCACATGATAGCACCCATATTGCCCAGACCCCTCATCTTACGTAGATGAATTCAGCAATAAATAAGCCAAATCCCATACTTGTAGGAATACCACTATAAGAATAATCATAAAGGTTAGATGCATTAATATAGTATTAGATACAGCATGATTGCATCAATTATATGATAAGCTTACATAGCTGACCATTTAAAGTGGAACCTTATCAACCAAAGTGTATGTCCAATCTACAAAGAAACTATACTCACAACAGGTGGCCAAACTATGGCCAGTAGCATGCTCAAAAGTGCCCCACAAATTGCTGTGATTCAGCTTTCTAGGTGCTTATACCACATTACTGATCTGTGCAAGACAACCTCCTTAATACATAGTGTCCAACATAATCCATCACCTACTGCGCAGTCCATTACTAACGAGAGTTATAGCTACACATACCATGTTGAATATACTCAGCCAGCACAAATACAGCCACTCTCTAATACAATAAAACACACTTCCAGTAGTCAAAACTATGAGCAGTAGAGTGTGACAATGTGCCAATGTATATATATATATATATATATATATATATATATATATATATATATATATTTATCTGTGTGTATATGTATACATCTTTATATACAGTATGTGTATATATGTGTATTTATGTGTTTATAGGTGTAAATATGTTTGCATAAATACACAAATAATCACATATATAGACATATATATGCACTTCTTAGTCCTTCCCAGCCAAAAACCTTGAAACATTGAATATCATTTTATTTAATTTTAATGTTTTAATGTGGTTTTAATATAAATATACTTATATACCTATATATACAAACTTTCTCTCTTTCTCTCTCTCTATTCAAATATATATAAGAATAGATATATTATATATATATATATATATATATATATATATATATATATATATATATATATATATATATATATATAGTTAAAAAGAAAATTTTCTTCTGGGGAAGAGCAGAGGAATGTGAAGTATTCCTAATGTACCTTTGGCTTTAGAGCAGTTGGTCTAACGCAGTATTGGGTACACGTGCAAGTGATACATAATAAGGCTTTTTGTATCATGCTGCATAGAAATCTATGGTAAGAGGGAGTCCTGAAGTTAGCGTGTCTGATTCTTTCTTTCACTTGCTGACTTTTTACTTTCAATTTTGTAATACCAGTGCTAACCCTTTAAATAACACTGTTATATTAATATACTTTTTATCTCTGTAATTACTATGTATCTAAGTGTCTGCTGACTGCCCCCTTATTTCAATTCTTTTGACAAACTTACATTTTAGCCAATTAGTGCTTTCTCATAAATAGCTCCACGGGAGTGAGCACACTGTTATCTATATGGCACAAATTAACTAGCACTTTCTAGCTGTGAAAAACTGTCAAAATGCACTGAAATAAGAGGCGGCCTTCACAGGCTTAGAAATTAGCATATTAACCTACTTAAGATTTGATTTCAAGAAAGAATACCAAGAGAATAAAGCAAATTTGATGATAAAAGTAAATTGGATATTTGTTTAAAATGTAATTCCCTATCTGAACCATGAATGTTTAATTTTAATTAGACTGTCTTTTTAAGGGATTAAATGATCAGTCCGGGATTACCATGTAGTACCCAAAACACATCCTTAATAACTTTATTACCCACATACTTACCCATTAATTTTACAATTAATATACAGACAAAAGAAGTTGAGTAAAAGACCAATGTTGGTCGCATTCATTAACTTTCATCAAATTAAATGATTTAACCAACTAAAATTTCTAATATACCTGGTGGCAAATAATTCCCTAAAATTTCTCAGGCATAAAAGATTATGGCCTAAATATTGAAGACTGCAGCAGAGCCCTCCAGGGCAGCTATTTTCTATGCAGTATATCAGAGCATTCTTAGGGTTCTTCTGACCTGCATACACGTGGGGAGAAGCACCCTCGACCCCCAACTAGGGTGGACGCATATACTGTATCTCCCATCAGTCTGACCACCTCTCTGTCCTCATTTTAGTAGGTAGGCAGGTCCATGATCTCATATTGCTATATAGAAAGTACTCCAACCCATAAGCTACCTAAATACCAC
Source organism: Bombina bombina (assembly GCF_027579735.1). Classification (NCBI taxonomy): domain Eukaryota; kingdom Metazoa; phylum Chordata; class Amphibia; order Anura; family Bombinatoridae; genus Bombina; species Bombina bombina. Next base: position 141,982,557 of record NC_069509.1, on the reverse strand, counting down.
TAGCCACACAAACCTGCTCAAATCAAGGGGAAACCAACTGCCATGACTCCTGCAGCAACCCTAAGGAAGCCTTAATGCTTAAGCTGCCATGGTAAAGACCATCAACAGAGAGGTAGGAATTATCCATCCAGAAGCAAAATAGAGGTCTGTATCCGGCAAGCAGTCTTTTTAAGCGTTACAGTCAAGCCCCTTTACCTATAACAATGGTGTAAAACAGTTGCAACGGGCATAGATCTCCCGCTGCCCCCCACAGTAGCCGGATTCAAGATGGTGAGTAAAAATTTTGGGGTTAAGCCTTATGTTTTTGTTTGGGGGGGGGGATTTTTTTATGATAGATTTTTGGCCAAAAGAGCTATCATTACTTAAATGCGGGCACTGCCCAACAAATGCCCTTTTTTTAGAATAGTTTTTTAATAGCTTTTTTTGAAGGGGGTTAGTTTAGTTTTAGTATAAGGTTTTTTAGGGGGGTCTTTTTCTTAGGGTATTTTAATTTTAGGATAGGACTTATATTGGTAGTGTTTTTATTTTATTTGTGCTATTGTTTTTTTACTGGTAGTGTATTTTTTGTAACTTAAGAGGTCTTAGGTTAGGAGTTGTGGGGGTTTAATATAATAGTAGTTATTAAGGGTAGGGTAATGGTAGTTTAGGAATTAAGTAGTATAGGGGTTATTGCGGTTCAGTGGTTAATAGTGTAGTGGGGTAGTTTGTGATAAGGATGCGATGGATTAGGGGTTAATAGTGTAGCAGGGTAGTTTGTGATGGGGGGATGTGGCTGGCTGTATAGAGGTTATTAGTGTAGTGGGTTAGTTTGTGATGGGGTGTGTAGCAGATCAGGGGTTAATTGTGTTTCTGGGTTAAAAGAGTAGGGGTTTGGGGAAGGTAAAGGGTTATTAAATAGGGGTTAATAGCAATGGGTTCAATGACAGTTTAGGGGTTAATAGCAATGGGGTTAAAGCAGTTTAGGGGTTAATAGTGTAGGTTGAATAACTCAATTTGTATGTGTTTTTTTGTTTAGTGCAAACTCTTTACACAAGCTTCAGGATTGTGTACAGTGTTTAAGAGTAAAATGTGATTGCATTCGAGAGATCATATTTACTTTCAACTTGTATTATGAGTTTAAGTTAATGCGATTGCGATATTGCAATATAACACTCATGTTAATGCTACCCCTCCACTTGTAATCTAGCCCATAATGTACCTCTACACAACAAACAGACCATCAACAGAGAGGTAGGAATTCTCCATCCAGAAACAAAATAGAGGTCTGGACCCTGCAAGCAGTCACACGACATAGAGAGCTTAATCCTAGATCATAGATATTTGAAATCATCTTTGCTTTTAAATTATATATCACACCACTGCACTATTGTTTTGTTTTTTTCCTAAATATATGTAATTTTGCACCTTTCTTTGCTTTTTTGCTGGAAAAACACCCATCAGTGAATAAGTTGTTAAAGTTCTTAGATGTAATAAATACTTTATTTTTGGGGGGTTACCATTACTTTTGCGTGTTCTTTTTAAAGAGTTGTTATATTTTATTTGTAGCATGATTAAAGTGAAAGTAAATCCTAGCGTTTTACAAACGCTAGGATTTACTATTGAAACAAATAAAGGGGACTTTCATTCATGAAGTATATGATACTTCATGTAGAAAGCTCCTTTATTTAATTCAATTGATCGCCGTTTTTAGCTGCTACAGCAGCACACGGCTAAAAAAAATTTTGGCTAAGAGGTGACGTTTTCACCTCTTAGCCAATAGCCATGCGGTAAATCTGGCTTGGCGCCCATGGGAGACGGATTTACCGCACAGCTATTGGCTAAGAGGTGAAAAAGTCACCTCTTAGCCAAAATTTCTTTTAGCCGTGCTCTGCTGTAGGAGCTAAGAGTGGCGATTGATTGAATCAAATAAAGGAGCTTTCTACATGAAGTATCTTATACTTCATGAATGAAAGTGCCCTTTATTTGTTTCAATAGTAAATCCTAGTGTTTGTAAAACGCTAGGATTTACTTTCACTTTGAAACACATTTTAAAAGTTATGGACCATTAAAGTTAGATTTACAGATGTTTAACCCTTTTTAAGACATATTTCTTGTGCCTGATATGGTAAAATCATTGAACAAAGAAGGCAACTTATACAAGATAAGATAATGTATTTTATGCAGCGGGTTGATACATTCTTGCATACCAATTGCCTTATTGACTGAGTTTTTCTTGTGAATTGAGCTCTGGCCTTGCATTGGCAGATAACATCCATTGAATAGATGTCAACCGATAGCCTTATAATTATTTTCTATAGTCACACTTGTGTATCTCAATTAAACCATGAGGGGAACATATTTATTTTCAGAGGTAGAACAAACAAACAAAAATTAGGCAATGAAGAACAGTATTAGCCTGTTAAGTAATTGCCCGCTTTTATTTATTAAATACCTACAAGCTTTACCCAGTAGCTCAATAAAAACTGTTCAATCTGTGATACATTGATCCATGTACAAATAATTATTTAGTTAAAAAGACAATGCAATAAGAGAAACTTGGACTCAATAGCAAATTAGTCTCTTGGCTAATCAAGCTTGGTAATTTCCTAACTGGTCCAAATTAATTATTTTTAAACACAGTAAAATGTGGACTGTACGGTGCTTAGAAAAGGTTACCATACCTATTACAGTATCCTACATTGTACAGGGAGTGCAGAATTATTAGGCAAGTTGTATTTTTGAGGATTAATTTTATTATTGAACAACAACCATGTTCTCAATGAACCCAAAAAACTCATTAATATCAAAGCTGAATAGTTTTGGGAGTAGTTTTTAGTTTGTTTTTAGTTATAGCTATTTTAGGGGGATATCTGTGTGTGCATGTGACTATTACTGTGCATAATTATTAGGCAACTTAACAAAAACAAATATATACCCATTTCAATTATTTATTTTTACCAGTGAAACCAATATAACATCTCAACATTCACAAATATACATTTCTGACATTCAAAAACAAAACAAAAACAAATCAGTGACCAATATAGCCACCTTTCTTTGCAAAGACACTCAAAAGCCTGCCATCCATGGATTCTGTCAGTGTTATGATCTGTTCACCATCAACATTGCGTTCAGCAGCAACCACAGCCTCCCAGACACTGTTCAGAGAGGTGTACTGTTTTCCCTCCTTGTAAATCTCACATTTGATGATGGACCACAGGTTCTCAATGGGGTTCAGATCAGGTGAACAAGGAGGCCATGTCATTAGATTTTCTTCTTTTATACCCTTTCTTGCCAGCCACGCTGTGGAGTACTTGGACGCGTGTGATGGAGCATTGTCCTGCATGAAAATCATGTTTTTCTTGAAGGATGCAGACTTCTTCCTGTACCACTGCTTGAAGAAGGTGTCTTCCAGAAACTGGCAGTAGGACTGGGAGTTGAGCTTGACTCCATCCTCAACCCGAAAAGGCCCCACAAGCTCATCTTTGAAGATACCAGCCCAAACCAGTACTCCACCTCCACCTTGCTTGCGTCTGAGTCGGACTGGAGCTCTCTGCCCTTTACCAATCCAGCCATGGGCCCATCCATCTGGCCCATCAAGACTCACTCTCATTTCATCAGTCCATAAAACCTTAGAAAAATCAGTCTTGAGATATTTCTTGGCCCAGTCTTGACGTTTCAGCTTGTGTGTCTTGTTCAGTGGTGGTCGTCTTTCAGCCTTTCTTACCTTGGCCATGTCTCTGAGTATTGCACACCTTGTGCTTTTGGGCACTCCAGTGATGTTGCAGGTCTGAAATATGGCCAAACTGGTGGCAAGTGGCATCTTGGCAGCTGCACGCTTGACTTTTCTCAGTTCATGGGCAGTTATTTTGCACCTTGGTTTTTCCACACGCTTCTTGCGACCCTGTTGACTATTTTGATTGAAACGCTTGATTGTTTGATGATCACGCTTCAGAAGCTTTGCAATTTTAAGAGTGCTGTATACCTCTGCAAGATATCTCACTATTTTTGACTTTTCTGAGCCTGTCAAGTCCTTCTTTGACCCATTTTGCCAAAGGAAAGGAAGTTGCCTAATAATTATGCACACCTGATATAGGGTGTTGATGTCATTAGACCACACCCCTTCTCATTACAGAGATGCACATCACCTAATATGCTTAATTGGTAGTAGGCTTTCGAGCCTATACAGCTTGGAGTAAGACAACATGCATAAAGAGGATGATGTGGTCAAAATACTCATTTGCCTAATAATTCTGCACTCCCTGTATTACACAAATTATTAGGACATTTATAACAATAATATAAACTGGTTACCATTAAAGGGATCATAAACATTATTTTAAAAAAATGCAAAAAACACTTTACTACTAGTAATCCAGTCCATATAACCTCCTAAAAAAATATTCAAATAAAATCAGTGTTTAATCACTGTTTTACCTTTAAATTCATCCCTCAGATCCTGGCACAGGCTGCCTCTTGTAAGCATCTTGTTTTTATTATTTTATTTTATTCAAATAAGCAGTGAGCAGTTATTCCAATCTGAAATCAATTGTTCACTGCAAGTTCTTCTTATAAGCACACACACAGTCTGCGAGAGACTACAATACAGTCATATTTACACAAGGAAAAACTTGCTTCCAGGCTTTAGTAGGTACATTTGTACAATTCAATGTGCTTGTTCATATATATTATGCAGAATGAATCCCCTATGCAAAGACGTTTGTTAGAAAACATCATTCTGAAAGGCCAAAGTGATTAAATACATTTTTTTATCAACTAGTTAGCTCTGATTTCTTATACCCAAGCATATTGTATTTTTTTATAATATAGGTTACTAGTTTATGCTTAAAGAATCAGTAAAAACAGTACAAAATCTACTACTTATTTAAAGTTCATACTAGCCATTTTTAACATGAATAAGTACCACTTACATTAAAATGCAAGTAGAGCTCTGTTTGCATTTAGCAGGGGTGTTTGCTTATTTACCCAGAAGTAGTAGATTTTTTTCTGCAAATTTCAAAGTTATAGCTGTTTTCCCTTCCCCTGTATCATGCTACAGTCATCAGCCAATCACAAACACATATGTACTGTTAGCTCTTGCACATGCTCAATAGTGTGCATAGAATTTTTTTTAGCAATTTAATAATAGAAATGAATTAGGAAAACTGCATGGTCTATCTGAATCATGAAAGTTTAATTTTTACTTTAGTGTCTCTTTAATAAATACCATTTCTCTGTCCTGACATTCAGATCCCACTGATGCTACAGTCTATTTGTACAGGCTGTGACACAGTATGAGTTTAGGCTTTGGGAATTGCACTACAAATATAATCTGGGTAAATAAGCAAACACTCCTGCTAAATGCAAACAGAGCTCTATCCCTGCATTTTAATGTAAGTGGTGTATGTGACACGCGCAAGTAGGATTAGTTGAAAATCCTGTGCATCTTCCTTCATGGATCATGTTAGTGAAAATACATATTGATATAGCTGTATATATTTACTAGTTCTGTAGGAAATTAAAATGCTGAAAAAATATTTTTATTCTGCTAGTGGACTATATTTGTCAGCCTCTGTCTATCTATGTTAATAAGCAATATATATATATATATATATATATATATATATATATATATATATATATATATTACACAAAGAGCTCAGTAAACTGAGATTATATTATTATTGTTATTATTTTTATTTCTTAATAAAATGTGACAAATTCTCATATTTTATAAACAAACAACAAATTGCTGAGTTTTTTTTAAAAGAGGTTTAAGTCTATCTTCAACCAATCAAAAAAGTAATGGATTCCATTTGGTCATAATAGTTATCACAAAAAACAGGAATTATATGCCAGGTATGACTATTTTATAATTTTACTGGACCAATTTTAATTATTTTATCATTTAATATCTATAAGATCATGTGCAACATAATGCAAAATTTAAGGAAAAACAAGATAGGTATTGTAATTACTTTATAAACATTAAGGGTCCGGTGATCTAAAGTTCTTTGCTCTGGTGAGATGATTTAAGATGGTGAGGTCCCTCAAAGAGTTTCAGAAACGCAAATTTTAGCTTAAGAAATGTTTATCTCAGTATGCACAGTTCTAATTGTAAATGGGAAAAATCCTACATTATAATATAAGACCTAAACAAATCCCAAAGATTTTGGGTGGTTTCTCTCCACTCTGGTGAGTTGTCGTCCATCGGCCAGGGATGGGGCAAATGTGCTGAGAGTGCAATTTGTTTAGTAGAATGAATAGTCCTGTGGACATTTGTTTTGGACAATTGAATGTTAATAAGAATGAAAATCCATTAAAATTCTGTAATCAAATGTTTTTTCCCATTTTCGAATGTTACTTTTGTTTTTCGAATGTTCATAATTAGATTAAATATCCACATTCAAAATTTCGAATGTAAGATTTGATTTAACAAATTCTGTTAAAAATTTCAATAGTTCATGTAGGGAATTTAGTAAATTGATAAATAATAGACAAATATATCAATTTGAATGTTTTAATTTAGAATATTGCATAATTTGAATATTACATTTAAAGAGAGCATTAGGAATACTGTTACAAATATATTGATTAAAATTTTTCAAATTTGAATATTACATATTTCAAAGTGAATTATTAAAAAAAATTGCATTAAATATTATATTTAAAGAAAGCATTATAAATACTATTAAATTAAATGAATGTTAGAATGTTGCACAAATATTCTAAATTCGAAATGAACGAATGAACGAGTGTGTTAAAATTAATTTCATTTTTTGAATGATGCAAAGCATTCCCACATCCCTACCATCAACCCCTAGGTTTTCTTGACTACTTGAGCACTAAGGAATAATATATATTTATTTAAGTATGAGCAATAGCTTACAACATTGTAAAAGATCTTCTTACAACACAAAATACATTTTAAAATGTAATTTGATTGCAAGATTTGCATTACTTTTCCTACCAGGGACAAATTTTTAATAGTGTTTATAGTATTTCCTTTTCTGTGACCAATTAGAAACAGATATCAATAAACTCCTGCCCTGATCCAGCAGTCACATTATAGGGCATAGGAGGATCAGGATTCTGAATTCCATGGAATGTTCCCAGACCCTCTGGAGAAGCTGAGAAAAATTTCATTTTTTTGTTTTTGGTTTAATTATAGGTAAAATTAGCAAAATAAATGAACAATTACTTTTGTTTCACTATAGATGATTAAACATGTTTTGGGAAATTCAGTTGTCTGATTTCCCTTTAAGCAATCAACAGCAAAACCTTTAATCCAGAGTATGAATATTATAATAACATTTGATCATCAGTTACAAAACAACACAACACTGAATAATTTAGAATAACATCTAAAATGTGTGTGCGTGTGTGTGTATGTGTCCTTTTTCATTTGTGAGTGTGTAATAAATCCTTGAAGTATACCCCAGTATTACCAAGTAGTAACTATTACCCAGTAGTACAAATTAGTACCCATTACCCAGTAATATCAAGTAGTAACTGTTACCCAGTAATACCAAGTAGTACCTATTAACCAGTATTACAAAGTAGTACCCATTACCCAGTAATACCAAGTAGTACCTGTTACCCAGTAATACAAAGTAGTACCTGTTACCCAGTAATACAAAGTAGTACCTATTAACCAGTAATACAAAGTAGTACCCATTATCCAGTAATACCAAGTAATACCTGTTACCCAGTAATACCAAGTAGTACCTGTTACCAAGTAATACCAAGCAGTACCTATTACCCAGTAATACAAAGTAGTACCCATTACTCAGTAATACCTAGCAGTACCCATTACCCAGTAATACAATGTAGTACCCATTACCCAGTAATACCAAGTAATACCCATTACCTAGTTATACCAAGTAGTACCTATTGCCCAGTAATACAAAGTAGTACCCATTACCCAGTAATACCAAGTAGTACCAATTACCCAGTAATACAAAGTAGTACTAAGTATTACTGTTAGTAGTGGTGTTAAAACACATTTCACATGTTTTCATTTCACGTGCTGCCATAGGGCTAGATTACAAGTGACTGCTCATCCTCGCATGCTAACTCTGCTCGACTTCTGCTCTTTGAGTGTCAGGTAGTGTGCATATTACTAGTTAAAATAAATATTTTTTGCTTATCTGCTAACCTGACGAACGTACTCTCCCAATGATTTCAATGGAGAGAGAAAAGTGGAAAAAACTCTTACACACATACTCGCACCCTAACCCAAATCGCCATAAACTCCCTACTCTAATAACCCCTAACCCACTACATAGACCACCGCAAAATTCCCCACTACACTATTAACCCCAAAACCACCACAGTCACATCACAAAGAAATCCACTACACTATTAACCCGTAAACAGCTACAACCCCCATAGCAAAGTAACCCACTACTCTATTAACCGTAAACTGCCACAACCCCCATCGCAAGGTAACCCACTATACTATTAGCCACTAAACTGCCACAACTCTATTTTAAAGTAACCCACTAACATCTAACTCCCCCTAGCCTAAAACCCCCTAAGTTACCCCAAAACAGACTAAACGTACCAGTAAAAAAGCCAGTTAAAACCGTATCTAAACAAAATAAAAAAAACACCTGAAAAAATAAAAAAATCTAATCTTAACTTTAAAAATAAAATACCTTAGCTTAAAACTAACAAACTAAACATTACTGAAAAAAACTACTATTACAAAAAACAAAACATAAATTGCCAAAAGTAAAAAAAAGAGTTATGCCTATTCTAAAAACCCACTTAAAAAAAACCACCCCAAAATAAAAAAAAACTATTCTAATACTAAACTACAGAAAGAGCCGTTAAAATTACCTTGTTTAGGGCATTGTCCAAAAGTGTCAAGTATTTTTCTTCAAAATAAATCTACAAAACTCTACAATTACCCCCCCCCCAAAAAAAATAGACAATTTAAAAAAAGAAAAACACTCTAAAAATTGCCCTAAAAAGGGCATTTGGCTGGGCATTGCATTTAAAGGGGCATTTAGCTCTGTTGCTGCCATAAAAAAAGCGTAATCTAAAAAAGCCACCCCAAAAAACCTAACATTAAACCCCAAAAAGATGGAATTAACTAAAGATGAATCCGGGGTGGCAGCACTACATCTTCATCCCAGCGATGATCTTCATCCATCTTCCTATCTTCTGTCCCTAACATCCTTTTCATGTGGTCACCAGCTGCACACTGAATTTTGAATGCAAGGTACCTCTTTTATATATAGGGGTAACTTTGCATTCCTATTGGCTGATTTTCAAGTTCAAATACAATTCAGCCAATAAAAAAAGCTTTCATTCATTAGACTGATTTGAATTTAGTGTAGCAGGAAACTAGACTTGTGCACCGCCGAAAAATTCATTTTGGATCGATTCGGATGTTTTCGAATTTCGGTTCGGATTGATTCGAATTCGGAAAAATTCAAATGAATTCGACTGGATTCGGTTCGATTTGGAAATTCAGAATTTCGGTATGTGTTAGGTGGGATGTGCTGTGTATTAGACTAGTATTATGTACTGTATATTAGGTGTAAAAATTGAAAAAGTTATGGAGATTAGGCGCTTAATCTGCAAAAGGGATAAAGGTGTGTATGGAAGTCGTTAGCTAAATATTTAGAAAAAACTGGACCTTGGACAGAATAAGTGAAAAATTCTTCTACAATTTATTTTCAAAATAAAAACATGATAATACCAAGATAAAATAAATCACAATCCCTAAGTGTTGCAACACTATATCGATCAATTCATAAAATTTCTAAAATTCAGATATACCTTTGTTTCATACACCAATAAAAGGATTTATCTGCTCTTTTGTATCCTTTGTTCAAAGATTTTAGATAGAATGTATTCTTTTATTTCAACACAATTAATAATATTTGTCTCTATTCAATATTTTATATCTATATTTCATCAATTTTAAAATTTCAAATATGTAGCAAAAACTAACAATTTGTTAAAACAATTTAAATGCAAGACTGATTATAAATGGTGTCCCCACAATGGCTGTTTACTTATATTGGTTGTAATTTTGTGTGTCTAAAAAGTTCATCAAAGCATTTGTAAGTAATTGGAGATAAATTACTGAGGGCTGTGTTCTTTATCCTTATATTTATGTTGTGATAAATTACGGTTTCACAGTTACCTCTGTATCCTCAGTGAGCTTAATTTTTAGAAAAGGAATGTTCCAAACAGTGTTTAGGGGCGATTTTCTTACCCTCTCTTGTGAGCTGTTACTACTCACGGCTTCCCGGCAGTTCCTATGTGTCCTCAGTTTGACTCTCAGACAAGGGGTTCCGGTAGGTAATTTTCCTTTGTGTTACCTTGTCACTGGTCTTTGTAGAAGTGCTCTGATTACAGCACCAAACTGTAGACAATCCTTTTGTTTCTGTAACTTGCGCAAGTTAGCTTTTGTGTTTGTAGTTCCTCAATCTCCTGCACTTAAGTACTTCTGTACGCAGGAAAAAAACAGGCTTTTTCTTTCTTGGTGTTCACACAGATATCAACATGTTTCGCCAGCAACCCTGGCTTTATCAAAGAGATCAGGGTGTCGTAAAATTGGTAATGTGAGCAAAAGGGGCCTGCTTTTGCTGAACAAAGGAAAAATTCCAAGGATATGGGGGAATGCAGCCCAAATCCAAGTAGACCTTTCCTGGATTTTATTTAGACAACATCTTAGAGAACTTAAAGGGACATTCCGGTCAAAATTTAAATGCAAGTAGATGAATTACACTCTTTAAAAGAAACATATTTGTAGTATTGGCAAAAATACTTCTAGTTATCACTGTTTTAGTTAGCATTTTTCTCTACACGTGCATGTGTAGCATAGATATTTTTAGTGCACCAGTATTTTAAATGCTGCAGTTGCTCAGAGCGCCAGTGGGGCTTGTATCACGTCAGCAATTAACAAATTGAGTCATTATCAGATGGTACAAGCAGTTTAGGCTCTCTGAGCAAATGTTGTGTTTATAATGCTGGTGCACGGTGCATACTTAAATACACTTTTGAAACAGCTATAGCTTTTATTAAAAGCATTTTTGCTAATACATGTATATTACAAAAATGCTTCTATTCAGAACTAAAATGCATCTATGTGGATTCCAATTTTGGCTGTAATGTCCCTTTAAAAATAAAAGGTCCCTCTGGCCTATTGTAAGTTTATCAGGAATATTTGTGTTAGTGTAGGCTCTGTGTCTTAAGTCCAATTTTATTTTCAAGAACTGTATTTTACATCTTTTTTATTTGCATGCTCTTTGTTTTATGTAATTTGATACTGTGTAACATTTATTTGGCATTTCGTCATTAAAATATTAATAAGCACAGCTACATCAGGCAAGTGTTTGGGAGACCTTTAGAAGCTTTTCTGGGCAGATTTTCGGAGGAAAAAGCAGAATCGGAAGCAGGCTGGTTGGGAGAACCAGAGCGATTCTCAGGAAAGTCTGAGGCTTCGGCCTACATCGGAACTCGGCAACAGCAACAACAAGGCCACAATAGAGCAGCTTTGCACTAGCCAGCTGGGGAGCATCTAGGAAGAGCCCAGGAGGGCTGATTACAGCTTATCATCTAAATAAAAAGGGACACATTTTTGGAAGGCCACAGCCTGAAAAGAAAGGTGCAGAGGCAGAAGGTAATATGCTACAGCTTTCCTCTATATTTATAATATACTTTCCCACTAAACTTGGAGCATAAGGGATTGATGGTAATCTATCTGCACGAGATTTATTAATTTATATAAGGTCCAGTGAACATAAAACAGCAAGAGTGTGGCCTGGAGATCACAGAGCCCCACGTGGGAACTACAACAGGCTTGTATGTCTAAATAACACAATTCAGGCTACATAACTTATATCTATGTAAATGTAGTATTCATCAAATAGGGGATTCATAAGTTTTAGGTTCTTTTCAATAAGAGTTGACATTTATAACATCTAAAAGTCTGCCTAACTTGACTGTGCAACTACAGGGGCGCTATCAGGACACGATTAGTAGACTAAATAAGCAGCTCTCAAAGGTCATATGACATTAGAACCTGAATTCCCTATCTAAAAAAATCAAGATGATGTTCATTATTTTTGCAAATCTGGAAATGTTTTAAATGCGGTAGTAATAAAGGTCGGCCTGGAACAACTGAGAACTGCGGTAATGAGATAATACCCTCAGAAATGCTGTAATAGAGCTGAGATATTGGAATTGTGACCCTTCTTTATTCTTATATAGCTGACTGGCTGAGAACACCTCATAAGAGAAAGACAGAAAACTGTTATAAATACTCTGTAAGGAGGGAATAACCATAAAACAAAATGAAAAGCAGAAACCAATCCATGAAAGAATGTCTCTCAAAATCACAAACAAAGTTAAAAACATTGGATAAAACTACTTGTTCGCCAAAACAACACACCCTGATAGAAACCTCAGAGGAGGAAAATGGACATCAGGGAGATATTCCAAATAATGAACTTCTGAATCAAATAAAATCTTTTTTTCACGAAGAGCTAAAAACTGCCCTATATGATCTCAAGCAGGACATTAGGGATATTGGAGGTAGAACAACAGAAATTGAAAACAAGCTAGAAGATATTTCAGAAGAAATTCCCCAAATTCAGCATACACTTTTAGACCACTCCATTTACATTAAAAAGCTTGAAGATCAAGTAGAAGATCTGGAGAACAGATCCAGAGGCTCTAACCTTCGAATCAGAAACCTCCCGGAGGACTATAAAAACTTACAAGCTGATATAACTGAAATTTTTCAACAATTAATCCCAGATACGGAACCCAACATGCTGCTAATGGACAGAGTGCATAGAGCTTTGACCAAACCCTCCCAATCCAAGACAAGGGATATTATTGTCAAATTACACTACTTTCATATTAAAGAAATGATCCTACAAGCAGCCAGACAAGCTCGCACTATTACATATGAGGGGCACAATATCCAGATCTTTACTGATCTATCGCCAATAACACTGAGAAGACGAAGGGAGATGAGACCAGTGGTGACAGCTCTCTTAAGAGAAAATCTAAGGTATAGATGGAACTTTCCATTCAAACTGATTTTTACCCATAAAAACATCACACACTCTTGCTCAACGTTGGAAGAGGGACTAATGATTCTATCTAAACTGGAAATCCAAGTTGAAGAAGGAGAGTCCCAAGCCACACCAAAGCCTTTGAGAAAGCCTATACAGAAGGACTGGTCTGTAGTAAACAAAAGGGGAAAACCCCAAAAAATGAAGCCAAATTCGACCAGAGAAGAGGATGACGACAGCTCTCCAGAGGAACCATCTACAGTAACATGACATTCTCCTTGTTGGATGTTGAGACCCATACTACTGCAGGAAGAGGTGGACTATTAGGAGAACTGTCCTAAGGATCACAAGAAGATAAATATAAGAAGATTTAAACTCGTTATCACCTAGACTTTCATGTTGCTGATATGAGGAGGACTAAATCCAACGTTATATCATGAGAGTCCAGGGTTCATTTATACCCTTTCCTAGTTGCTATATATTAGCATTTCTCACTTCCTATCACACTTTATTACCTAATATTGCTTTTTATTTGTCTTTCATATCTCAGCTTTTTGTTTTAGTATTGTTGATATCATTTGCTCATTATCTATCTTCATGAGATGAGACCAAAGAAATGTTGTCGAGAGTTCCAGAGTTGACCTAAGTTAATAGTACTTGTATTTTTACTGATGCGCAAGCACGCAGCAGGTTGTAAGTATTTATTTTGTTATTGTTTAAAGTTATGTACAGTCTCAAATGTTCAAATGTTGATGATGTATTTGACCAACATAAGCATATACCCAGATAGAAACTATGCACATTAAACTTATATCTCATAATGTAAGGGGGTTAAACACCAACATAAAAAGGAAAAAAGCGATTGCAGAATATAAATCCCAAAATGCCCACATAATTATGATACAGGAGACACACTTTACTTCAGAATCTACACCCAAATATTGGGATAAGAACTACCCATTGCAATTCCATGCACTTAATAACAAGAAAAGGTGTGGGGTGTCCATTCTCCTTCATGCCTCCCTAAATTTTAAGAAAGAGGAAATTCTCAAAGACAAGGAAGGGAGATTTTTAGTTGTAAAAGGCTCAATCCACAATACCCCGGTAATTTTAATGAATGTATATGCACCTAACGACAATCAAGGGCCCTTTATATCTAGAATAAGCAGACTATTATCAAGCTGGAAAAAAAGTAAGATCATCATAGGGGGGGACTTTAATTTGACATTAAATGATGATTTAGACAGAACCACACAAATATCTGGCAAAAAAAGGCGATCAACCCCGGCACAGCAACTCCTAAAAGACCTACTCTTAGATTTTAACCTCATAGACAGCTGGAGAGCATTTAACAAAGGAGTTAGAGATTATACCTTTTATTCTACGGTTTATGGCACATATTCTAGAATAGACCTAATATTGGTTAGCCAGTTGCTCTTACCACTAATAACATCTGCTACCATACGCAATTGTGCATGGTCAGATCATGACATGGTGATAGTGGAGTTTGAAGGGATGATTAATCCACACAGAGCTAGGTCCTGGTCTCTGCACCCTAGCCTACTTCAAAATGACATACTACTGCAGAAGATACAAAAGCATATTAAAGACTTTGTAACTATAAATGAAGGGACCACGACAAATCCAAACTTTGTTTGGAGTGCACTTAAAGCCTCTTTGAGAGGGTTACTGATAGAAGAGTCAGGTAGACTTAGGAAAGCACACAACTCCAGAATAGATGAGCTTAGAAATGAAATTGATACCATAAGGGACCAGGTAGTAAAAAAGAAGCAAAATAAACTAGTAAAACTACTCAACAGCAAAAACGAGGAACTAAATCAACTTCTAGACAGGGAGGCGGTCCAATCGATCAAAGTGGTAGACACTAGATATTATATATATGGAAACAAGCCAGATAGGATGCTAGCGAACAAACTAAAGGAAATGACTAGGGCCTCCACTATTCCACAAATTCAAAAGGCTAACGGCCAAGTCACTAATGACCCACTCCAAATAGCAAATACATTCGCTGAATTCTATAATAAACTTTACAATTTACCCATTACCAAATCAGGAATTAGCATAAGGAAAGAATTAGACAACTTCCTAGGAAATAGTAAATTACACACAGTAACAGAAGAAGAATTAGATTCCCTAAATGCCCCTGTCACGATACAAGAAGTTCTACTGGCCATTAAGGAATTAAAAAGAAATAAGGCACCGGGCCCGGATGGGTTTCCAGGCTCGTTCTATAAAGATTTGCAACTATCGGTGGCTCCCTTACTGGTGACTTTATATAATAATATTTTACAAGGCGTAGATATCCCCCCAGATCTGTTAACTGCAAGGGTGACAGTCATTCCGAAGCCTGGAAAGAACACACAATATTGTCAGAATTACCGGCCAATCTCATTAATTAATCAGGATTTGAAATTGTTCACTAAAATTCTTGCAAATAGATTAGCCCTGCCCATTAGAAAATTGATAGATACAGATCAAGTAGGCTTCATCTCACAGAGAGAAGCTCCAGATAACACACGAAAAGTGATTGACCTAATTAATTTCGCGACAGTGAAGAAAGTGCCTTCTCTGTTTCTAGCTTTGGACGCAGAGAAGGCATTTGACAGAGTCAATTGGGACTATATGTTTGCAGTCATTCATAAAATGGGAGTCAGGGGGCCCTTCATTAATGCTCTAAAAAGAATATATTCCACTCCTGATGCATTCATTAGGCTTTCAGGATATCAATCAACACGAATTCAAATTCGAAATGGCACAAGACAAGGGTGCCCTCTGTCTCCCTTGCTTTTCGCAATATGCATTGAGCCATTAGCAGTGCTAATAAGAGATAACCCAGATATTGCAGGACTTAGGGTAGGAGATAGAGAATATAAAATATCCCTTTTTGCGGATGATGTCATCCTTGCAGTAACGAAGCCGCTTCTTTCCTTGCCAGTAATATATTCTATTATAAATAAATTTAGTCTATTTTCGGGTTATAAAATTAATGAAAGTAAATGTGAAGCCCTTAGTACTCACCTCCCAAATACGACAAAGAAGTTATTAGAAATAAACTTTACGTTTAATTGGGTTAGATCATCCCTTAAATATCTAGGTGTTAATCTCACAAATGATATCAATAAACTATACAAAGAAAACTATACCCCCATGTTTTTACAGATTAGAGAACTTCTACTTAAATGGGCCAAATATAATATATCACTCTACGGGAGGATCATATCAGTCAAAATGACAATACTCCCTAAACTCTTATACTTATTCAGAACCCTCCCGATAACTATCCCAACTGCTGAGTTACATAACTTGCAAAAGGAAATTTTAAAGTACATCTGGCAGGGCAGGAGAGCAAGAATAAGCAAACAAAATCTGATGAGGCATAGGAGAAAAGGAGGGATTGGATTACCAAATCTAATTGCATACTACTATGCAGCCAGAATGGCACAGACCACACATTGGTATAGGATAGATCAAACACCCCAGTGGGTACAGTTAGAGAAAGACATCTTAGAGGTAGGAAGATTAGACACTATTCTCTGGGCGACGAAACAACATCGACCTTGGCATATTGAGGAATATGTCTCGATTAGACATACCACCTTTATCTGGGATAAACTAACCAAGACATACCCCATAATTAATGTTAGATCAAGACTGACACCATTAGCTCCAATCACTTCACTCATTAGCACACATATCCAAAAGAAATGGGAAAACAAGAGCCTTTACCGAATAGCGGACACACTCATAAGCAATAAAATACTGACCTTTTCCCAATACAAGGAATTAGGCACCCCAGAACAAAATGAATGGTATCATTACCTACAGCTCACATCTAGGGTACGAGAAATAATGGGATCAAATAAACCCCCATCTAACACCACATTAGAGACAATATGCCTGTCCAATACTCGTGGGAAGGGATTAATTGCACTATTATACCCATTATTTAGTGAGGGAATCAGCAAAGAGAAGAGTCATTTTATGACCAAATGGGAACAGGACTTAAACAGGACCTGGACATTAGAGACGTGGCTTTCAAACATTGATAGAGGCCTTTCATTCTCCCCAAATGCATTGCTAAAAGAAAACTATATCAAGGTTGTATATAAATGGTATATGTACCCCACAAGACTTACCAATGCTCAGATAGATAATCCCCATATGTGCTATAGGGGATGTGGAGAGACTGGTACATATTTACATATGTGGTGGCAGTGCGAGAAAGTTAAAAGAATATGGGACATGACATCAGCTTATTTAGGAAATATCCTTGAGACTGAGATTGATCTAACCCCAGAACAAGCCTTACTACACTTCCCTACAGAAGACATTAGTAAAAGACACCATAAATTAGTAGCAATGATTTGTACCATAGTAAGGATCTCTATAGCTAGATTTTGGAGGGGAGACCCCCCCACATTTGATTATATCGAGAAGAGAATCAACTATCACTACAATATGGCGAGTGCCTCAGCAGCCATACTGAACACTAGAAACAAATTTATCCAACAATGGGAACCATATATTATGCATATAGAAAAGGTAAATAGAGCTAGAACCTTAGCCACTTAGATAACATCAGAACCTAAGGTCTGTAAGGGAATATATCAGGGGAGTTCCAGATCACTAAGATTATTAAAATTAAACAGATATAAATATATGGAGGAAGGGGAAAAAAATTAGATTGTAAGATGGGAGGCTAGTCCAGAATGCTATCCGACAACCCCTGAGATTTGAAGGTTACAGTTTGGGGTAAGGAATCTAGAGAGAAAAAAGTAAAAGATTTAAATTGTACTAATTGAATGTATAATGAGAGAAATAATTTGAAGACTGTATTGTTACTGTTTGATTGTTTATTTATTGATATTGATGATGTTACATGTTCATTTTACATAATATGTGAAAAATCAATAAAAAGATTTCAACAAAAAAAAAAATATTAATAAGCTAATTCTGTCTTTGGGCTCTCATATCTGAATTCACAAACCCTTAGAGACAAGGGGGGGGGGATATCTATCAAGCCATTAACTGTGTTGCATTCGCCGGCATCAATATGCTCTCCTTAGTTATGAAAAAAGACGGCAAAAAGACACGCACCAAGTACGGGGCGATGAGTATCGGACTGTTGTTAACTAACAGTCAACGATCTTGCGTCTATTTGGCTTTTTCCCAACTTTATTTATAACCTGTCACTAAACTCTGCCACTATACTAAAATGTTTAACCCCTATCCCTCCACTCCCCGACCCCGACGCAACCTAAATAAAGTTATTAACCCCTATCCCACCGCTCTCTGACCCTGGCACAACCTAAATAAAGTTATTAACCCTATTCCGCCAGTCCCCGACCCTGCCGCAACCTAAATAAAAGAATTAACCTCTAAAACTCTGGCCTCCCACATCACTACCACTAACTAAACCTATTAACCCCTAAACTGTCAGCCCCCCACATCGCCATAAACTAAATTAAGCTATTAACCCCTAAACCTAACAAACCGTTAACTTTAAATTAAAATTACAATATCCCTATCTTCAAATAAATTAAAACTTACCTGTAGAATTAAAATAAACAATTTTAAAATATTAATTAACCTACCCTAACTATTATACTACAATTAAATTAAACTACTAATTAAATTAACTAAATTACATATTAAAAAAACCTATCCCTACTCAAATTATTTAAATATACTATTAAACCGTATTACAAATTACTAAATTACAGAAAAAAACAAACACTAAGTTACAAAAAAACAAACACTAAAAAATAAAAAACCACATTATCAAAAATAAAAAAATAATTACACCAAATCTAATAGCCCTATCAAAATAAAAAAGCCCCCCCAAAAATAAAAAAACATAGCCTACAATAAACTATCAATGGCCCTTAAAAGGGCCTTTTGTGGGGCATTGTTCCAAAGAAATCAGCTCTTTTACCTGTAAAAAAAAATACAAACACCCCAACAGTAAAACTCACCTCCCAATCAACCAATCCCCCCAAGTAAAAAATCTAAAATAACATAAGCTCCCATTGCCCTGAGAAGGGCATTTGTATTGGTGTTGCCCTTAAAAGGGCATTTAGCTCTTTTACATGCCCAGACCCTAATCTAAAAATAAAATCCACCCAAAAAAACCCTTAAATAAACCTAACACTAACCCCCCAACGATCCACTTACAGTTATTGAAGTCCCGCTTGAAGGATCCACCCAGCCGGCAAGAAGTCTTCATCCAGGCGGCCTCTTCGATCTTCATCCAGCCAGCAAAGTCCTCACTCAGGCGGCAAGAAGTCTTCATCCAGACGGCATCTTCTATTTTCATCCATCCAGCGCGGGGTGGGTCCATCCTGAAGACATTCGACGAGGAGCATCCTCTTCATACGGTCGCCGCCGTTAACTGGAACTTCAATGCAAGTGACGTCATCCAAGATGGCGTCCCTTGCATTCCTCTTGGATGAAAGATTCCAATCAACCAAGAGGATTAGAGCTGCTAAAATCCTATTGGCTGTTACAATCAGTCAATATGATTTGAACAGCTCTCATTCTATTGGCTGTTCCAATCAGCCAATAGGATGAGAGCTCATCCTATTGGGGGGTTGGTTGGTTGGGTGGTGGGTTTTACTTTTGGGGGTGTTTTTTTTTTTACAGTTAAAAGAGCTGATTTCTTTGGGGCACTGCCCTACAAAAGGCCATTTTAATGGCCATTGGTAGTTTATTGTTGGCTATGGTTTTTTTATTTGGGGGGGGGGCTTTTTTATTTTGATAGGGCTATTAGATTAGGTGTAATTCTTTTTTATTTTTGATAATGTTGTTTTCTTCTGTTATGTGCGATCAGTCCACGGGTCATCATTACTTCTGGGATATAACTCCTCCCCAACAGGAAATGCAAGAGGATTCACCCAGCAGAGCTGATATAGCTCCTCCCCTCTACGTCAGTCCCAGTCATTCTCTTGCACCCAACGACTAGATAGGATGTGTGAGAGGACTATGGTGATTATACTTAGTTTTTATGACTTCAATCAAAAGTTTGTTATTTTACAATAGCACCGGAGCGTGTTATTACTTCTCTGGCAGAGTTTGAAGAAGAATCTACCAGAGTTTTTTACTATGATTTTAACCGGAGTAGTTAAGATCATATTGCTGTTCTCGGCCATCTGAGGGAGGTAAAGGCTTCAGATCAGGGGACAGCGGGCAGATGAATCTGCATTGAGGTATGTAGCAGTTTTTATTTTCTGAATGGAATTGATGAAAAAATCCTGCTATACCGTTATAATGACATGTATGTATACACTTCAGTATTCTGGGAATGGTTTTTCACCGGAACTACTCTGTTAAAGGTCACTAATCCTTTTAATAAATATTGTCATGTTAAACGTTTTTGCTGGAATGTAGAATCGTTTACATTGCTGAGGTACTGAGTAAATAAATGTTTGGGCATTATTTTCCACTTGGCAGTTGTCTGCTTTAAATTGTGACAGTTTCGTTTCTCCTCACTGCTGTGTGTGAGAGGGAGGGGCCGTTTTTGGCGCTCTTTTGCTACGCATCAAAAAATTCCAGTCAGCTACTATTATATTTCCTGCATGATCCGGTTCACTGACAGATCTCAGGGGTCTTCAAACTTCTTTGAAGGGAGGTACATTCTCTCAGCAGAGCTGTGAGAATTTTTATTGACTGCGAATAAAAACGTTACTCTATAATTTTTTATGTCAAATTTAGTTATTTACTAATGGGAACAAACCTTTGCTAAAAGTTATGTTATTTTAAACTTGATGCTATAACTGTTTCAGTTCATTATCTCAACTGTCATTTAATCGTTTAAGTACCTCTTCGAGGCACAGTACGTTTTTGTTAAAAAAGATTATAACCAGGTTGCAAGTTATTGCTAGTGTGTTAAACATGTCTGACCCAGAGAATGATATCTGTGTCATTTGTTCCAATGCCAAGGTGGAGCCCAATAGAAATTTATGTACTAACTGTATTGATGCTACTTTAAATAAAAGTCAATCTGTACAATGTGAACAAATTTCACCAAACTGCGAGGGGAGAGTTATGCCGACTAACTCGCCTCACGCGGCAGTACCTGCATCTCCCGCCCGGGAGGTGCGTGATATTATGGCGCCTAATACATCTGGGCGGCCATTACAGATAACATTACATGATATGGCTACTGTTATGACTGAAGTTTTGTCTAAATTACCAGAACTAAGAGGCAAGCGTGATCACTCTGGGGTGAGAACAGAGTGCGCTGACAATACTAGGGCCATGTCTGATACTGCGTCACAGCTTGCAGAGCATGAGGACGGAGAGCTTCATTCTGTGGGTGACGGTTCTGATCCAAACAGATTGGATTCAGATATTTCAAATTTTAAATTCAAATTGGAGAACCTCCGTGCATTACTAGGGGAGGTCTTAGCAGCTCTCAATGATTGTAACACCATTGCAATACCAGAGAAAATGTGTAGGTTGGATAAATACTTTGCGGTACCGGCGAGTACTGACGTTTTTCCTATACCTAAGAGATTAACTGAAATTGTTACTAAGGAGTGGGATAGACCCGGTGTGCCGTTCTCACCCCCTCCAATATTTAGAAAGATGTTTCCAATAGACGCCACTACTCGGGACTTATGGCAAACGGTCCCTAAGGTGGAGGGAGCAGTTTCTACTTTAGCTAAGCGTACCACTATCCCGGTGGAGGATAGCTGTGCTTTTTCAGATCCAATGGATAAAAAATTAGAGGGTTACCTTAAGAAAATGTTTGTTCAACAAGGTTTTATATTGCAACCCCTTGCATGTATCGCGCCGATTACGGCTGCGGCAGCATTTTGGATTGAGTCTCTGGAAGAGAACCTTAGTTCATCTACGCTAGACGACATTATGGACAGGCTTAGAGTCCTTAAACTAGCCAATTCATTCATTTCGGAGGCCGTAGTACATTTAACCAAACTTACGGCTAAGAACTCTGGATTCGCCATACAGGCACGTAGAGCACTGTGGCTAAAATCCTGGTCAGCTGATGTTACTTCTAAGTCTAAATTACTTAATATACCTTTCAAGGGGCAGTCTTTATTTGGGCCCGGGTTGAAAGAAATTATCGCTGACATTACAGGAGGTAAGGGCCACGCCCTACCTCAAGACAAAGCCAAATCTAAGGCTAGACAGTCTAATTTTCGTCCCTTTCGGAATTTCAAACCTGGAGCAGCGTCAACCTCCACTGCACCAAAACAGGAAGGAGCTGTTGCTCGTTACAGGCAAGGCTGGAAACCTAACCAGTCCTGGAATAAGGGCAAACAGGCCAGGAAACCTGCTGCTGCCCCAAAGACAGCATGAACCGAGAGCCCCCGATCCGGGACCGGATCTAGTGGGGGGCAGACTTTCGCTCTTCGCTCAGGCCTGGGCAAGAGATGTTCAGGATCCCTGGGCGCTGGAGATCATATCTCAGGGATACCTTCTAGACTTCAAATTATCTCCCCCAAAAGGGAGATTTCATCTGTCAAGGTTGTCAACAAACCAGATAAAGAAAGAAGCGTTTCTACGCTGTGTACAAGATCTGTTATTAATGGGAGTGATCCATCCAGTTCCGCGGTCGGAACAAGGACAAGGGTTCTACTCAAACCTGTTTGTGGTTCCCAAAAAAGAGGGAACTTTCAGGCCAATCTTAGATTTAAAGATTCTAAACAAATTCCTAAGAGTTCCATCGTTCAAAATGGAAACTATTCGGACAATCTTACCTATGATCCAAAAGGGTCAGTACATGACCACAGTGGATTTAAAAGATGCTTACCTTCACATACCGATTCACAAAGATCATCAACGGTATCTACGGTTTGCCTTCCTAGACAGGCACTACCAGTTTGTAGCTCTTCCATTCGGATTGGCTACGGCCCCAAGAATCTTCACAAAGGTTCTGGGTGCCCTTCTGGCGGTACTAAGACCGCGAGGGATTTCGGTAGCTCCGTACCTAGACGACATTCTAATACAAGCTTCAAGCTTTCAAACTGCCAAGTCTCATACAGAGTTAGTTCTGGCATTTCTAAGGTCGCATGGATGGAAAGTGAACGAAAAGAAAAGTTCTCTTTTTCCTCTCACAAGAGTTCCATTCTTGGGGACTCTTATAGATTCTGTAGAAATGAAGATTTACCTGACAGAAGACAGGTTAACAAGGCTTCAGGATGCATGCCGTGTCCTTCATTCCATTCAACACCCGTCAGTAGCTCAATGCATGGAGGTGATCGGCTTAATGGTAGCGGCAATGGACATAGTACCTTTTGCACGCCTACACCTCAGACCGCTGCAATTGTGCATGCTAAGTCAGTGGAATGGGGATTACTCAGATTTGTCCCCTACCCTGAATCTGAATCAAGAGACCAGAAATTCTCTTCTATGGTGGCTTTATCGGCCACACCTGTCCAGGGGGATGCCATTCAGCAGGCCAGACTGGACAATCGTAACAACAGACGCCAGCCTGCTAGGTTGGGGCGCTGTCTGGAATTCTCTGAAGACTCAGGGATTATGGAATCAGGAGGAGAGTCTCCTTCCAATAAACATTCTGGAATTGAGGGCAGTTCTCAATGCCCTTCTAGCTTGGCCCCAATTAACAACTCAGGGGTTCATCAGGTTTCAGTCGGACAATATCACGACTGTAGCTTACATCAACCATCAGGGAGGGACAAGAAGCTCCCTAGCAATGGTGGAAGTATCAAAGATAATTCGCTGGGCAGAGTCTCACTCTTGCCACCTGTCAGCAATCCACATCCCGGGAGTGGAGAACTGGGAGGCGGATTTCTTGAGTCGCCAGACTTTTCATCCGGGAGAGTGGGAACTTCATCCGGAGATTTTTGCCCAAATACTTCGACGTTGGGGCAAACCAGAGATAGATCTCATGGCGTCTCGCCAGAACGCCAAGCTTCCTCACTACGGGTCCAGATCCAGGGATCCGGGAGCGGTTCTGATAGATGCTTTGACAGCACCTTGGAACTTCGGGATGGCTTATGTGTTTCCACCCTTCCCGCTGCTTCCTCGATTGATTGCGAAAATCAAACAAGAGAGAGCATCTGTGATTCTAATAGCGCCTGCATGGCCACGCAGGACTTGGTATGCAGATCTAGTGGACATGTCATCCTGTCCACCTTGGTCTCTACCTCTGAGACAGGACCTTCTGACACAGGGTCCATTCAAACATCAAAATCTAACTTCTCTGAAACTGACTGCTTGGAAATTGAACGCTTGATTTTATCAAAGCGTGGTTTTTCGGAGTCGGTTATTGATACCCTGATCCAGGCTAGGAAGCCTGTTACCAGAAAGATTTACCATAAAATATGGCGCAAATACCTATACTGGTGCGAATCCAAACGTTACTCCTGGAGTAAGGTTAGGATCCCTAGGATATTGTCTTTTCTACAAGAAGGTTTAGAAAAGGGTTTATCGGCTAGTTCATTAAAGGGACAGATTTCAGCTCTGTCCATCTTGTTACACAGGCGTCTGTCAGAAAATCCAGACGTCCAGGCCTTTTGTCAAGCTTTAGCTAGGATCAAGCCTGTGTTTAAAGCCGTTGCTCCGCCATGGAGTTTAAACTTAGTTCTTAACGTTTTACAAGGTGTTCCATTTGAACCCCTTCATTCCATTGATATAAAATTGTTATCTTGGAAAGTTCTGTTTTTAATGGCTATTTCCTCGGCTCGAAGAGTCTCTGAGTTATCAGCATTACATTGTGATTCTCCTTATCTGATTTTTCACTCAGATAAGGTAGTTCTGCGTACTAAACCTGGGTTCTTACCTAAGGTAGTTACTAACAGGAATATCAATCAAGAGATTGTTGTTCCATCCTTGTGTCCAAATCCTTCTTCAAAGAAGGAACGTCTTCTACACAATCTGGATGTAGTTCGTGCCCTCAAGTTCTACTTGCAGGCAACTAAAAATTTTCGCCAAACTTCTTCCCTGTTTGTCGTTTATTCTGGACAGAGGAGAGGTCAAAAAGCTTCTGCTACCTCTCTCTCTTTCTGGCTTCGTAGCATAATACGTTTAGCCTATGAGACTGCTGGACAGCAGCCTCCTGAAAGAATTACAGCTCACTCCACTAGAGCTGTGGCTTCCACTTGGGCCTTTAAGAATGAGGCCTCTGTTGAACAGATTTGCAAGGCTGCAACTTGGTCTTCGCTTCATACTTTTTCCAAATTTTACAAATTTGACACTTTTGCTTCTTCGGAGGCTATTTTTGGGAGAAAGGTTCTTCAGGCAGTGGTTCCTTCTGTATAATGAGCCTGCCTATCCCTCCCGTCATCCGTGTACTTTTGCTTTGGTATTGGTATCCCAGAAGTAATGATGACCCGTGGACTGATCGCACATAACAGAAGAAAACATAATTTATGCTTACCTGATAAATTCCTTTCTTCTGTTGTGCGATCAGTCCACGGCCCGCCCTGTTTTTTAAGGCAGGTAAATATCTTTTAAATTATTCTCCAGTCACCACTTCACCCTTGGTTACTCCTTTCTCGTTGATTCTTGGTCGAATGACTGGGACTGACGTAGAGGGGAGGAGCTATATCAGCTCTGCTGGGTGAATCCTCTTGCATTTCCTGTTGGGGAGGAGTTATATCCCAGAAGTAATGATGACCCGTGGACTGATCGCACAACAGAAGAAAGGAATTTATCAGGTAAGCATAAATTATGTTTTTTATTTTTCGTAATGTAGTGTTTGGTTTTTTTGTAACTTATTGTTTGTTTGTTTTTCTGTAATTTAGTAATTTGTAATAAGGTTTAATAGTATATTTAAATAATTTGAGTAGGGATAGGGTTTTTTAATATGTAATTTAGTTAATTTAATTGGTAGTTTAATTTAATTGTAGTATAATAGTTAGGGTAGGTTAATTAATATTTTAAAATAGTTTTTTTTAATTCTACAGGTAAGTTTAAATTTATTTGAAGATATTGATGTTGTAATTTTAATTTAAAGTTAGCGGGTTGTTAGGTTTAGAGGTTAATAGCTTAATTTAGTTTATGGCAATGTGGAGGGCTGATGGTTTAGGGGTTAATAGGTTTAGTTAGTGGTAGTGATGTGGGAGGCCAGAGGTTTAGGGGTTAATAAGTTTATTTAGTGGTGGCGGGGTCGGGGAGCGTTGGGATAGGGGTTAATATTTTTAGGTTGCGCTGATGTCGGGGAGCAGCGGGATAGGGGTTAATAACTTTATTTAGGTTGCAGTGATGTTGGGGGCGGCAGATTAGGGGTGTTTAGACTCAGGGTTTATGTTAGGATGTTAGGTGTAAACGTAACTTGTTTTCAACCATAGAAATCAATGGGATATCTGGCAGCATCGAACATAAGCTTTTGGTGCTTTCATACTCCCATTGATTTCTTTGGCACCCGCTGCCTCCAGGGTGGTGGATTGAAAACCAGGTACGCTGGGCAGAAATAGCCGCGAGCGTACCTGTTAAAAGTTTGATAACTTTGAAAAAGTGTCAGATAGAGCCGAAAGTGTATTCGGAACATCTGTAATGACGTAAGCATTGATCTGCATATGCTGTCTGCATTTATCATTGCACAAGCATTTCTCATTAAATGCTTGTGCAATGCCGCCATCTGCACATTCGTGGAAAATCGGCCGCTAGCAGGGGGTGTTTATAATCCCACTAGTATCTGATCGGGATAATTGCAGTCCAGATAGGTTAAGGAGAAGCAGTTTTATGACCGCTGCTTCTTAACTCCTGATTCCGTTGAGCCAGAAGGCTCGTGCAGAATGACCAGCATACGCTGCTTAGTAAATCGGTCCCTTAGTGTTTTTAATAGTGTTTTGATAATTGACAAACCCTGCTCTCATACAATTTATTGAGGGATAATCAGAGCTGGGCTTAAAGGGATATGAACCCCAAAATCTTTCTTTCATGACTCAGATAGTGCATGCAATTTTTAACAGCTTTCTAATTTACTTCTATTGCAAAATGTTCTTTGTTCCTTTTTGTATCTTTTGTTGAAAAGCAGGGACATAAGCTCAGGAGTGTGCATGTGTCTGGAGCATTTTATGGCAGCATTTTTGCAAGAATATTATCTATTTGCAAGAGCACTATTTCCTGCCATATTCTACTCCAGATGCCTACCTAGGTATCTCTTCAACAAAGAATACCATGGTAACAAAGCAAATACGATAACAGAAGTAATTTGGATGTTTATCAAGTGATTTATCTGCAACATTCCCCTTAGAGTTTAATGGTGATGTTATGTAGAAAATCATTAGATACATTTTTCTAATGGATTGTGATCAACACTAAAATATGGGTGATCTTCTGCTAAAAGCCCATGTTCCTTAGCAACATCCCACGACATACATCTTAGAAAGAACTTACCGTTTTTATTGGACAGCACACAGATTGCAAGAGTGATTTGTTGAATAAATGTCATATTAGCAGATCTTTGACATAAAATCAGACTCTTGACGAGTGACAGCTTGATGTTATATTGGCCTTAGACTACTGTCCTGTGTAGCCACCTACTGTGTTTTTTATGCTGTTTAAAAATCTGTGTATAATGTTTTTTACACCTCACTCTCCCAACTAGAGAATTTGTCTTTTATTGCTGTTAGCAATAATGGTGTTTGATATCTAAATAAGTTACAGGAAAAAAACATGGATAGATAGAGATAGATAGATAGATATAGATAGATGATAGATAGATGATAGATAGATAGATACAGTAGATAGATAGATGTTAACATTTCCTTTAGTATAATAATTTCTATACTGGTATCACCTACTAGAATTAATTATATCACATGTAACTTTAAATAATGTCCCTTATTGTAGTTTATAACCAATAAAGAATCTTTTAATGCAATGCGGAAGGTGTAGACTGGATTAATGTGTCCTGATTGACAGTACTCAAGCTGCACGCATCTGCTAGAACTCCAGTGACAGCTAGTGGGTCTAATAGAGCTTACTGATTTCTCAGCAACAGCACAAAGATAGCGGGCTGAACTATTCAAACTGAGGGTGGTTTGATGTCTGCAAAGAGGGACACATCTAGAGGCTACAGGTGGTGTCTGGATGGAGATATGCACCTATTACAATGTTACTGTCTGAAGTGGCACTTTAATGACAGATAAGCTATCCATGCAGTCTGGTGGCCAAAGCCATCATCATACTGAGTAGGCACCTGACAGTGTGCTTTAATCTATGCTTTTATACTTATAGCCGCTTTCATTTGGTCTCTGGGGAATGAACTGTAATCACTATCAAATTTAAGCATCCAGATCAATATTATCAGTATAGTTGTTTGAATCTTTACTTTTTATCCCCCACTGCATATCAGGACTTCGTTGAGTTGAAGTAAAGTGGATCAAATGATGTGAACCCAGCTTTTTGAAGAAGCCAGGTAAGCACCCAGGGCTGGGAGTTTTGTCGGTGGCATGTGAGCTATACTCAATCCATTTTGAGAGTATAGAATTTTGTATGTATATAAATATATGTATGTGTATGTATATATATATATATATATATATATATATATATATTTATATACACACACAGTGTCTTTGATAGCCTAGGAGTCTTAAAATTTACTCTATGAACTCCATTTTTCAAACATCAGATAAACCTCAAAAACCTGACTTCACTGTATCAAATTGAGTGTGCAGCATCCACATTTATCATACATAAGCAATTTCTTGCAAGTCATCCCAGTTGTATCTGACCAGGGTGATTTAACTCCCCCACCCTTGAGGAGGAGTTAACCAGTAGGGGTCTTAAGATGTGTGGCAAGGGCAAACGTAATTAATATTTTGAATATTTGGAGCCTGTGCTGTCTGGTATTGTCTCATTTTAAATTAAACAAATACCAACCATTCATGGAACGTTTACAGTTGTTTTCGCTAAATGAATATTCATGTTTCACTGCTACAGGTGAAACACGTCAAAAATACTTACCCAAGAGTGCTGAAGACCTGCACTAATCCACTCCTGTTGTGCATATTGCCCCAGCCACACTAACAGGAGGCTTGGTGCAGGGCTCTCAAAGCTTGCACTAAACACCTTCTCCTGCATTTAGGTAAGTATGTAACTATTTAAAGGAATAATTATGCATTATTCCTTTGCTTTCTTTAAATTTCATTCTGCATTCTTTTGGATATTCAACTTGTTAAAGTGAGACAAATATCTGTGTTTTATTAACAAATGTGTATTCTTTACAAAAGTCTACTATAAAGTAATTTAATGAAAATGTTTTAAAAAAATCTACAGCAAGCTTCATATTCTTGCCAAGTTTAAAATGTGTAAAAAGATTGACATTTTGTAGTTTAATCATATAAATGGCATCTTATATAAATGTCATCAAATTGAAATTCATCACTACTCCTGTCTGTTTTAGTATTTTGCTTTTCAATACATTCATTAGCATATCGTTTTCAACATTTCTTTTTTATTTTCGCTAATTCTCACTTTTTTCTTTAGCTGTCAAACTTAATATATATCATCTATTGTTTTTATTGCTCCAAAGCTACTAGTGCTCATACACATATTCCTTCATGTGACTCCCTCGATGTTCCGTCTGAATGGACTTGCCACCTGTTCTTTCCCTTAGGGATATGTTGTATAACAGTGCTAAAGAACAGGAGGAGGTAATGTTGATTGATGATATTCTTATATATTTCTCTCATCAGAATTACTTGCAATTCTGTGCATATCCACAAATGCACAATTTATCGGGACTACAGGCCTATGGTTAGGAGAATATTTCCCTGTAGAAAGAAAAAATAAAAATGAAATAGGCATGCCATAATTTGCTGCAATATCAAAACAAAATTATGCTTATGTGATTCTGAAGTTAAAGGGACATTGAGCACCAAAAATAAATTGCAACTACGTGGCCAGATTACGAGGGGTGAGCTATTTAGCACTTTGGCTTGATCGTTAACACCGCCAGGAGTAAAGATTTTTCATGCAATACAATTTGAAAGTAAATGTTTTGCATGCAAGCAAAATGTGCCACTATATGTAGATGTTTGGAAAATGTAAAACTGTACTCTGCTCAGATAATATAATATAATTATATAAACCTATTTGTTCACTGAGCTATCTCTCTCTCTATCTCTTTATATATCTCTATCTCTTTATATATCTATTTATCTCGCTCTCTCTCTTTATATATCTCTTTATATATCTCTCTCTTTATATATCTCTTTATATATACAACTCTCTCTCTTTATATATCTCTTTATCTCTCTCTTTATATAACTCTTTATACATCTCTTTATATATCTCTTTATATTTCTCTTTATATATCTATTTATATATCTCTTTATGTCTTTCTTTCTCTTTATATCTCTTTTTCTTTATATATCTCTTTATATCTCGCTCTCTCTTTATATATCTCTTTATCTCTCTCTCTCTCTTTATATATCTCTCTATATATCTCTCTCTTTAAATCTCTCTCTCTCTCTCTCTCTCTCTCTCTCTCTCTCTCTCTCTCTATATATATATATATATATATATATATATATATTATATATATATCTTTATATCCCTCTCTCTCTTTATATATCTCTTTATCTCTCTCTCTCTCATATAAATATATATTAAAATAAAAAGTATATATTTTTCCTATGTGAAGAACATTGTAATGTGTATCGCGCTTCGGGCTTAAGATCTAACATGGTGTCGGGTTAGCATACATGAAGAATTAGTTAACTTAAGGAGCATTATGTAAATATTAAATATAAAATATTGAAAAAAATATTAAAAATAATTATTAATAATTATTATAGTACTATAATATATATATATATATATATATATATATATATATATATATATATATATATATATATATATATATAATATATATATATATATATATATATATACAGCACTAAGAATATGCACTCGCTGGATTTAAAGCACAGCACTCTTTATTTAGGTTGTGACGTTTCGGGGCATTCACCCCTTTCTCAGGCAATTCAAAAGTGATACAAACAGTGTATAAATGTGTAGCAAGCCCCTCCTCCCACAGGATCCAGCCAATCAGCTAGAAGCAGAACAAATTGCCTCATGTGTGTACATTCACAGTAAACTGTATAGCAATCAATATTCTTAACAAAACATATATCATATACAAATAAAAAACATATCTTATACAAATAAAAAACGTAACTAGCATATAAATATAGTGGAATGTGTATATTGTATGTGATAAGTGACCATCAGTAAGTGAAATTAATTTTATTTTTATGAACCTGAGTTTGTACCTCTAACTTTGTAAATATACATAGACAATATATACAAATATAAAAACCACAACCAAGTGTATTGCGCAATCGTTAGAAATCAGTATCCCAACTGCATAAACCTTTTTAAATGTTCAACAGCATATCAATCTTGTATTTGACCATAGGATTTCAATAAAAAATTAACATAGGCATCTAAAAACTGCATCAAAAACCTACGTCCACCATTACTAAACAAGCCGAGATCGACGTGGGAGTGGGGGCGTGGCTATAACAGTATCTCATAACGCATCATCTCATGACACGGAGTGAACAGCCTATCACGATAATGTGTCATATGTTGTTATGTGTGACGTTCTAGAATCGAACAGATACATCTACGTTACTATTAGTTTTGAATAGGGCATTTCATTCCATAACTACATGTTGCTACATCAGTAATGAAGATGTACTTCTACCTCCATTCAGAATGCCTAACTTACATAAAATATACACAACTAACAACTAAGTATAGACATAGATCCTTGTACCTATTGTAACCATAAAACTACTCTAAAGCCAGGAATTTATATCAAATAGCATGTATTAAGCACAGCATATAATCAGAATTACCTTTACATGGCCCATTCGCTTATGCCTATCTTTGTTGAAAAGTATTGATTACATCCTATAGCTAATATCATAGATAGGAAAACAAGATTTATAGTATACATCACTCAACTGATGGTCCCTGTCAAAGGCAGGTCTAGCTAAATTTGAGAAAAACATTCGTAATTCATGGAGTATGGTCAAGAATTTATAAGAAACAGTGCCAGTCAATGTTGGCATTTAGTCCACCTAGATGTAATGTTCCCAACTTGTATATCCATTTTGTTTCCACCTGGAGGAGCTTTTTCTTCCTATCACCTCCCCGCCTCAGAGGTGGTACATGGTCAATTAGTAGGAAGCAGAGATCTTTCACTGTATGGTTCATCCTCAAAAAGTGGCGTGCCACAGGTTGATCTGATTTACCCTCTTTCAATGCCACCCTTATGGCACTTCTGTGGTTCGCCATCCATTTTCTAATGTCATCATCTGTTTTTCCTACATAATAAATCCCACATGTACAGTTCAAAAGGTATGTCACATATTTCGTGGAGCAAGTCAAGTGGAATTGGATTTTAAATCTCTGGTTTGTATGTGGATGGTGGAAAGTTGCACTCTGTATCATTGAGTTACATGTGGTGCAACCTAAACATTTATAGCAACCAAGTTTTCTGGATTTTAGCCATGTGTCTTTTGTATATATATATATATATATATATATATATATATGTTTAGGATCTGTATTCATTAGTAGGTCTTGTAAGCTGCGTCACCTTTTATACCCCAATCTTGGTGGGGGGTATCCCTGAAAGGTGATCTGATGTCAAAAGATTCCAATGTACCTTCACTGGTTTCACCAGTATATCCACAGTTGGCGTGTATGTGGTTATAAATGTCATCCGTTGTTCAGGTGTCTTATCCTTTTTGGTCCTAAACAGTTGAACCCTGTCTGTGTCTTTAGCTATTCTATGTGCATTCTGAATAGCTTCAAAGGTGTAACCTCTTCATAGAAATTTGTTAGACATTTCACTCAACTGTATTTCGGCCCTCTCCCTTACAGAATTGTTCCTTACCACCCTGTACATTTGTTCCAGTGGTATAGCTTTAATTAGAGATTGAGGATGGCTACTGTTTGCCAATAGTAAAGAATTTCTATCAGTGGGTTCCTGGTGCATGGTAGTCTCTAAGTTGTCAACACCCTTGAAGATACTTAAGTCCAGAAAGCCAATGAACTCTTTATTGGCGATCATCTTAAATTTCACTGGTTGTGATAGATCATTCAGGGCTTGTACCCACATGGTCAGGCTTTCTTCAGTCCCCCTCCAAAGTAGCAGGACATCATCAATATATCTCATATATTTAATAATCTCAGGAAGTTCATATACCTTCATTATGTAAGTTTCAAAACTCTCCATATACAGGTTCGCATATGAGGGGGCCATATTTGACCCCATAGCAGTTCTTGTTGTTTTTTGGAAATATTTTGATTCAAACCTGAAATAATTAAAATTCAGACATAATTGTAGGATTTTGATGATATATCCACTCTCTGGTCCAACATAGGGATATCTCAATAGAGCCTCTTTAACCACCTCCATCCCCCCTTGATGGGGGATGATGGTGTATAGACTTGTAAGTTCCATCATCACCAGATAGTCCTCCATGGATATATCTTGTAGTCTTGAAAGTTAATCCAAGACCTCAGTGGAGTCACGCACATAAGATTTCATGTGTCTAACCAGAGGTTGCAAGTAAGAATCTACCCATTGTGTTAATGGCCTAAGTAGGGATCCTCTTGTGGACACGATTGGATGGCCAGGTGGTTTCTCTAAGCCTTTGTAAACTTTGGGTAAAGTGTACAGTATAGGGCAAATGGGATGTTGTATCTGTAGCCACTCATACGTCCCCTTATTGATCCATCCACTTTCCAAGCCTTCCAAAAGTGCCACCTCAATGATTTCCTGAAATCGTTTAGTCGAGTCCCCAGGTAATGGCTGGTATACCAAGGTATCTTCCAATTGCGAAAGGATTTCTTCCCTATAGTTACTGTATTTAAGGACCATATATATATATATATATATATATACACTCACCGGCCACTTTATTAGGTACACCTGTTCAATTGCTTGGTAACGCAAATTGCTAAGCGTCAGAATGGGGAAGAAAGGGTTTACAGCGAATGGTCAGAAAAAGAGAAAATATCCAGTAAGTGGCAGTTGTGTGGAAGAAAATGCCTTGTTGATGTCAGAGGTAAGAGGAGAATGGGCAGACTGGTTCAAGAATATAGAAAAGCAACAGTAACTCAAATAACCACTCGTTACAACCAAGGTATGCAGAATACCATCTCTGAATGCACAACACATCGAAACTTGAAGCAAATGGGGTACAGCAGCAGAAGACCACACCAAGTGCCACTTCTGTCAGCTAAGAACAGGAAACTGAGACTACAATTCGCACAGGCTCACCAAACTTGGACAATAAAAGATTGCAAAAACATTGCCTGTTCTGATGAGTCTCAATTTAATTTGCGACATTCAGATGGTAGGGTCAGAATTTGGTAAAAACAACATGAAAACATGGATCCATCCTGCCTTGTATCAATGGTTCAGGCTGGTGGTGGTGGTGTAATGGTGTGGAGGATATTTTCTTGGCACACTTTAGGGCCCTTAGTACCAATTGAGCATCGTTTAAAAGACACAACCTCCCTGAGTATTGTTGCTAACCATATCATTTCTTTATGACTACAGTGTACCCATCTTCTCATGGCTACTTCCAGCAGGATAATGCACCATGTCACAAAGCTCAAAAAATCTCAAACTGGTTTCTTGAACATGAAAATGATTTCACTGTACTCCAATGGCCTCCACAGTCACCAGATCACAATCCAATAGAGCACCTTTGGGATGTGGTGGAATGGGAGATTTGTATCATGGATGTGCACTCAACACATCTGCAGCAACTATGTGATGATTTCATGTTAATATGGATCAAACTCTCTGAGGAAAGTTTCCAACACCTTGTTGAATATATGCCGTGAAGAATTAAGGCAGTTTTGAAGGCAAAAGGGGTCCAACCAACCCAGTACTAGCAAGGTGTACCTAATAAAATAGGCGGTGAGTGTGTGTATATATATATATATATATATATATATATATATATATAAAATACAAAAAAGAGACGCACTCGCCGGGTCTTAATCCAAAGTGTGTTTAATACACCAAGTGGAACAGTGACGTTTCGGGGTAACTAGCCCCGTCCTCAGACCATAACAAATAAGTACATAAAAAGCAAACATTTAAAGCCTTACCCTCCACCAAGATTCTCTACCGGAAGTGACCATAGCGTTCCTCATGCGCCAGTGCGCATTATCGAGGGTGGTCATGGCAACCGGTAAACTATACTCACTGACTGACACTCGACTCCGGAACGTACGGACCCGCCCATCTGCACTCATAGTGCCAAAGGTAGCCGTATGCGCCAGATCTGGTTACAATTCTGAAATACTATCTGTAAAATAAGGAGCAACATATTAAGTGCAATGTAGAGGCCCATCAAACACAATTTTGTAATGTACACAGTATCCAATGTGATTGAGACTTAACCCTAATAAAAGTTATAATGGGCTATAATATTAGGCTATAGTAAACTACGTTGTTTGATAGAGGTATTCTATCCTGAGTGTATGACATTGAATGGCAAAATAATGACTTAAAAATCTGTTGTTAAATGAGGGACAAAAAATCATAGGAAACAGTGCCAATCTAAATTTACATTCAACCCATTTGGCGTAAGCGTATTGAGGGTATAAATCCATCTGGATTCTTTTTGTAACAGTAGTTTGGCCCTGTCCCCCCCTCTGTTTGGTCTCGGGACATGATCAATTATAACATAACGTAAATTGGATACCGTATGGCCAGCCATCGCAAAGTGCCTAGCAACCGGTTGATCGGACTGACCTTTCTCAATTGCCGATCTGATCGCTGTGCGATGGTTGGCCATGCGTGTCCACAGGTCATCAATGGTCTTGCCTACGTAATATAGACCACATGGACAGTGGATTAAATAAACAACATATTCAGTGGTGCATGTAACACGGTGTCTAATGAAGAATTTCTTATTAGTGTGTGGGTGTACAAAATACTTTGTGGCACTAAGGCCATTACATGTAGTACAACCCAAACATTTGAAACAACCCAGTTTTGGCTGATTCAACCATGTTTGTTTCTTGTAGCAGTCAATGGGATCCACTTTGACCAGAGTATCACGTATGGATCTAGATCTTTTGTAACAGGCTCTCGTTGGTCCTATGTTGGTGAATGGTAAAGTATGATCCGACTGCACAATGTCCCAATCTTTCTTCAATACAGCTGAAAAATTCTGTTTATCCACTGTGTATGTTGTTACATATGTCATCCGTTCAGTGTCCGCTGTTCTGATGTTTGGCCGTAGCGCTTCCTCCTGCGATAGATCCCAGAATTTTTCCAGGCATTTATTTAAATGCTGTTCACTATATCCCCGTTGGAGAAATCTTTTCTTCATTTCCAACAGTTGTTGTTTTGTATATACAGGGTCGCTGTTGTTTCTGACGACTCTTTTAAATTGAGAAACCGGCAATGCCTTCTTCAGTGCCGGGGGGTGACAGCTAGTAGCCTGGAGTAAAGAGTTTCTGTCTGTGGGTTTACGGAAGAGTGTGGTTGACAACTGATTGTCATTCTTGTATATACGTAGATCAAGAAAATCCACCGTAGTGTCGCTGTATTCCATCTTGAATTGTAAATTCGGGCGTGTGCCATTTAATTTGTTGAACCATAGTTGAAGATCGTCTACCGTACCATCCCAGATCAAAAAAAGGTTGTCTAATTAGTGACGAAACACCCTAATATTGGGGTGGAAAAACAGGTCAGTTTGGTACTGTTCAAACTCTGCCATGTATAAATTGGCAAATGATGGGGCCACACTGGACCCCATCGCCGTACCCAAAAGCTGTAGGTAGAACACGTTCTCGAAGCGAAAATAGTTCATAGTGAGGCAATGTTGTAGCATCTCCATAATCCACTCCGAGTTAGGACCTACATAGGGATATCTTCTCAGATGGTTACGAATTGCCTCCATCCCCTGAGTATGTGGGATAATGGTGAATAAACTCACCACGTCAAGGGTGACCAGCAGCTCCGTTCCTTTTAGGTGATGGTATTGTCTGAGTTCTTTAATCAGGGACATAGAGTCCAGCAAGAAAGAGGGCATATTACAGACCATTGGTTGGAAAAGAGAATCCAAATATGTGGCGATGGGCTGAAGCAGAGAGCCAATAGCAGAAACTATTGGTCTCCCAGGTGGTTGTGTAAGATGTTTATGCACTTTGGGTAGCGTATAAAAAACAGGTACCCGTGGAAACTGTACAGTTAGAAATCTGAATAACTGTTCATCTATAAGTTTGTTCGATAGTGCATTGAGCAAAGAGGCGTCAATTTGTTTCTTAAACGACCACACTGGATCTCCTGGCAGTTGTCTATATGTGTTGGCATCACTCAGCTGCGCCAATGCTTCGCTGCGATAGTATGCGTAATCCAAAATTACCACTGCACCGCCCTTGTCGGCTTCACGGAATAATAAATCAGTGTTGTCCTTTAGTTTTTTCAATGCTTCTCTCTCTTTTCGTGAGAGGTTGTTACAATGTTTACCAAAGTTTGCTTGGAGGTCTTTTGTTGCTCCATCAGCCAGCAATCTGCTATAGGTCTTAATGCTTGCATTTGTGCTGTTAGGGTCATATTTCCCTTTAGTTCGAAATCTGGGTATCTCTGTTTGATTACCTCCAAAATGTTCGCGTAATCGTAAGTTTATTTCAAACTTCTGTTTGTCCAGAAAAGAGGTGAATGGATTGTCATATTCAGTGGGTATAAAGGAAAAACCTTTATTGAGTATCCCTAGTTCAACAGCATTCAGGCTGTATGAGCTGAGATTGATCACGATATTTTCTGTCAGAATCTCCTGGGTCTGGGTGGTCTTCCTCTTGTGCCCGCCCCTCCGACTATGCGGCCTGTGCCCCTGTAGTTTTTTGAATGGGTAGTTACCCCCTGGGAGCTGGTACTAGGCTCTGTCTGTATAGTAGGAGCCCCATCTGATTCTGAGCTGTTTCCTGAGGAATCTACAGTCGTTAGGTTTCTTGGTTTACGATACCGAGGTCTGTGTGTATTGGAGGTAGTTAGTATTCTCCTTTCCTCCTGGCTCAGTAGCCAACGATAAACTCTTTTTTCTTTGTAGTCTGTCATCACTACATCCCATTTTCTATTTTTAAATGTTGTCAATTCTGATTGATATTGTGCCACTTGTTGTTCCAATTTATCCAGCCAATTGTGTTCAGTATCGGCTACTAATGTTGGCTTATGTAGTTCCTCAAACTTGTCAATCTCCAGTTTTACTGCCTGCATAAGTGTCCTCACTTCCTCGATCACCAGAAGCATAAGATCTAAGGAGCACTTGTTTAAGATGCTGCACCATTTGACACAAAAGGCAGCATTGTTCCGTCCAATTGTTGGCACACTCTTCACTCTAAATCCTCTGGGGATATACATCTTTCTATGGTATTCCGAAAGGAAGCTCCTGTGTAATGCAAGGTCGGTACTCCTCTTTTTTAACTTCAACCATTTAGCAAACAGGTAATCAGGTGGTTCTCTAGTATCCCTTGTTGGAAAAGCCTCAAACCTGATGCGATCAGCATCCTCCTGTGTGAAATTGAACACAGTCGCCCCCTGTATTTCATGTTCTAAATCTTCCTCCATGGTTTGCTCCAAATTAGTGGTCATGTCAGTCTATTTAGTGAGATAGTATATAGTCACAAATCGTGCTCGATATCAGTGAATCCCCAAAAAGTGCCAAACTGCAAGGAAGGAGGCCGTCAAAAAATCTTTAGGGTGCCGGAACCAAATAAATAATATGCAACAGTTCTAGGAGATCCGCACTCACTCAAATAGATATGCAGCAGCTGCCCGGGGTGCATCTAAAGCAGACATAAAATACAAAAAAGAGACGCACTCGCCGGGTCTTAATCCAAAGTGTGTTTAATACACCAAGTGGAACAGTGACGTTTCGGGGTAACTAGCCCCGTCCTCAGACCATAACAAATAAGTACATAAAAAGCAAACATTTAAAGCCTTACCCTCCACCAAGATTCTCTACCGGAAGTGACCATAGCGTTCCTCATGCGCCAGTGCGCATGATCGAGGGTGGTCATGGCAACCGGTAAACTATACTCACTGACTGACACTCGACTCCGGAACGTACGGACCCGCCCATCTGCACTCATAGTGCCAAAGGTAGCCGTATGCGCCAGATCTGGTTACAATTCTGAAATACTATCTGTAAAATAAGGAGCAACATATTAAGTACAATGTAGAGGCCCATCAAACACAATTTTTGTAATGTTGGATACTGTGTACATACTTGGTGTATTAAACACACTTTGGATTAAGACCCGGCGAGTGCGTCTCTTTTTTGTATTTTATGTCTGCTTTAGATGCACCCCGGGCAGCTGCTGCATATCTATTTGAGTGAGTGCGGATC
The DNA here is from genome assembly GCF_027579735.1 of Bombina bombina. Taxonomy (NCBI): domain Eukaryota; kingdom Metazoa; phylum Chordata; class Amphibia; order Anura; family Bombinatoridae; genus Bombina; species Bombina bombina. The sequence continues at coordinate 141,943,169 of NC_069509.1, read as the reverse complement.
TCCTAGAACTGTTGTATATATATATATATAAATATAAATATATATATACACTCTGAGTGAGATTACAAGTCACACAGCAAGTCTGTTTTCCGCAATTGAGAAAACACTGTGCGCGTTAAGGTTTTTGCGCATTTGGGTTTGCGCAGGTATTACAAGTTGCAAAATAATGTATTTTCCTCGTGCGTTAACCCGAGTAGCCCAAAAGGCCATATTGCATGCGCGTTCACGTATTCCCCCATAGAAGCCAATGGAAAAGACAAATAGAATAAAAAAACAACTTACACCCTAATCTGCAAAGCCCATGACATATTCTCCTTCTCGAAAAGTGTACATAAAAATGCAAATATTTCATATTGCAAGAATGTTTTTTTAACGTAATATAGAAACATAGATGTTGATGACAGATAAGAGCCATAAGCCCAGGAAATCTGCCCGATATTACCTAAAAGTATAAACTTTTCTAGTTTGTAGGATAGCCTTATGCGTGTCCCAGGCATTTTTAAAGTCCCCCATAGTGTTTGTCATAACTATCTCTTGAGGGAGTTTATTACATAGATCAATCACTCTTTCTGTAGAAGAAGTGCTTCCTCAAATTACTCCTGAATCTTCTACCCTTCAGCTTGAGATCATGACCCCTTGTTCTTGAATTTTCCATTTTATGTAAAATACCCACAGCCTCAGTTTTACTAAGCCCTTTAACGTTCTTGAAAGTTACTATCATCTCACCTCTTCGCCTTCTGTCCTCTATGCTATACATCTTTTTTTTTAAACCATGTACCATTTTGGTAGCCCTCCTTTGCACAGATTTAAGTTTGTTAAAATCCTTCTACAGATATGGCCTCCAGAACTGCACACAATACTCAAGATGAGGCCTAACTAATGATCTATAAAGTGGCATAAGAACCTTACTATTTCTGCTGCAAATACCTCTACCAATACATCCAAGCATTCTGCTGTCCTTACTCGCTGCACTTCTACATTGTTTACTAAGTTTTAAATCGTCTGTAATTAACATTTGGATTTTTCTTCCCTAAATGCATAATTTTACACTTTGCTGTGTTACTTTAGATCCCAATAATTTTTCCAATCCTCCAATTGTTGTATATCACTTCCCATTCTGTCTACCTCCACCTGGAACATCCACTCTGTTACAATTTCTTGTATCATCTGCAAACAGACATACTTTTCCCTGTAGTGCTTTGCTGATATCACAGATAAATATGTAAACAAAACAGACCCCAGAACTGACCCCTGAGGAACACCACTAGTAACAGCCCCTTCTGCTGAATGTACTCCATTTACTAAAACACTTTGTTTTCTGTCCTTAAGCCAGCATTCCACCCAGTTCACAATTTTTGAGTCTAAACCAAGGAGATACAGTTTGTGAATTAGTTTGTTGTGTGGGACATGGTAAAATGCTTTGCTGAAATCTAGATATGCTACATCAACTGCTCCACCCTTGTCTAATACTTTGTCAAATAAGTCAATTAGATTAGTCTGATATGATCTCCCTGAAGTAAAACCATGCTGATTTGTAAATAAATATTTCTCTATATGCGTGGTTATTTTTTTGGCCAGATATATCTATAGCAAGATATGTATATGATATGTCTAGATATCTCAAAATCTATATGTGAATATCTCTATGAAAATCCATCTGAGATATTGTTTAATGTGCATAAGATTGTAATGTGAAATATTATCTCCATAGTTAAACATATCGCTATACATATAAATCCATGTTTCTCTATGTATGTGCATGTATGTTGATGCAAAATCCCTTCTTCTGCTTTTTTTTTCTAATACCCGAAATCTCCTATCTTTGAGCCCTTATAACTTTTGTGTGCAATATATTTTTAAAATATTTTTTATTAGACAGTGTTAATTTGAGTGTAACTGTACTTTTTTTTATTGAGGTTAAAATAGCATATACACAACAGTCTCATCAACAGGTTACACTTCACAGCATACATTATACAGGGAGTGCAGAATTATTAGGCAAGTTGTATTTTTGAGGATTAATTTTATTATTGAACAACAACCATGTTCTCAATGAACCCAAAAAACTCATTAATATCAAAGCTGAATATTTTTGGAAGTAGTTTCTAGTTTGTTTTTAGTTTTAGCTATTTTAGGGGGATATCTGTGTGTGCAGGTGACTATTACTGTGCATAATTATTAGGCAACTTAACAAAAAACAAATATATACCCATTTCAATTATTTATTTTTACCAGTGAAACCAATATAACATCTCAACATTCACAAATATACATTTCTGACCTTCAAAAACAAAACAAAAACAAATCAGTGACCAATATAGCCACCTTTCTTTGCAAGGACACTCAAAAGCCTGCCATCCATGGATTCTGTCAGTGTTTTGATCTGTTCACCATCAACATTGCGTGCAGCAGCAACTACAGCCTCCCAGACACTGTTCAGAGCGGTGTACTGTTTTCCCTCCTTGTAAATCTCACATTTGATGATGGACCACAGGTTCTCAATGGGGTTCAGATCAGGTGAACAAGGAGGCCATGTCATTAGATTTTCTTCTTTTATACCCTTTCTTGCCAGCCACGCTGTGGAGTACTTGGACGCGTGTGATGGAGCATTGTCCTGCATGAAAATCATGTTTTTCTTGAAGGATGCAGACTTCTTCCTGTACCACTGCTTGAAGAAGGTGTCTTCCAGAAACTGGCAGTAGGACTGGGAGTTGAGCTTGACTCCATCCTCAACCCGAAAAGGCCCCACAAGCTCATCTTTGATGATACCAGCCCAAACCAGTACTCCACCTCCACCTTGCTGGCGTCTGAGTCGGACTGGAGCTCTCTGCCCTTTATCAATCCAGCCACGGGCCCATCCATCTGGCCCATCAAGACTCACTCTCATTTCATCAGTCCATAAAACCTTAGAAAAATCAGTCTTGAGATATTTCTTGGCCCAGTCTTGACGTTTCAGCTTGTGTGTCTTGTTCAGTGGTGGTCGTCTTTCAGCCTTTCATACCTTGGCCATGTCTCTGAGTATTGCACACCTTGTGCTTTTGGGCACTCCAGTGATGTTGCAGCTCTGAATTATGGCCAAACTGGTGGCAAGTGGCATCTTGGCAGCTGCACGCTTGACTTTTCTCAGTTCATGGGCAGTTATTTTGCGCCTTGGTTTTTCCACACGCTTCTTGCGACCCTGTTGACTATTTTGAATGAAACGCTTGATTGTTCGATGATCACGCTTCAGAAGCTTTGCAATTTTAAGAGTGCTGCATCCCTCTGCAAGATATCTCACTATTTTTGACTTTTCTGAGCCTGTCAAGTCCTTCTTTTGACCCATTTTGCCAAAGGAAAGGAAGTTGCCTAATAATTATGCACACCTGATATAGGGTGTTGATGTCATTAGACCACACCCCTTCTCATTACAGAGATGCACATCACCTAATATGCTTAATTGGTAGTAGGCTTTCGAGCCTATACAGCTTGGAGTAAGACAACATGCATAAAGTGGCTGATGTGGTCAAAATACTCATTTGCCTAATAATTCTGCACTCCCTGTACTGACATGACATAACACTTTAGGCACCTCATTTTTAAATCTTAAAGGTTCGCAAAGTCCTCAGACAAACAGGTCCAGTCAAGGGACCAGAAATTAAACAAAGCAATTGAGGGTATATTAATGGAGATAATAGTAAAAATTGCAGTTTCAGCGTATATGGAGTAAATACAAATTAGGTAATGAACATACAATATCAAAAAAGAGAAGCGCAAAGAAGGCACCAATGTAACTCTATGTAATTCTTCAGTTGATAAAGTGAGGAGCAGAAAAGTCTTCAGTTATTGTTTGAAACTAATAACTCATTAACACTGAATTGTTAAATCATAGGCATTATTAAGACTATTATCCTGGATAAACTTCAGGGGAACAGGAAATCAGAACAAAGTTAATTTGCCTGTATTGGAACCCTGAGAGCCATTTTGCAAAAATATAGGGAAAGACTAAGTCATGGCTCTACGAGTTGGACAGAGACTACTAAACTCTGTCAAAAGGACATGCAGAGGAGAAAGAAATCAACCCTAACCGCACATAAGTGGTGGGGGGGCGGAGGGTAGGCTGAAAATAGCATATCCTTCTATTGCTAATTTGCATATCTAACACGTCAAGTAACCCTAGAATCACCTGGGTCAGGGCACTATAATGTAAATTATGTCTTCTAAGTATACTGCTAGAGGCATGTGGCTAAGAGGTTACCAGTACATGGAAGAGGTATATGTATTGCTAGGTTTTGGTAGTGAGAGCATCACCTCATATCGCAGAGTTTCACAGTAACCAGCAAGGATGCATTCAGCCCTCAACAAAGGTGGGAAAGGAGCATATACACAACAAACTGTTAACCTACATTATAAACAGGGAAGCAATCCAGTTATGGCGTACTGTGAGCGCATAATCATAAATATACAATACACTCTGAAGTCTAAATAAGCTGTAATATCTATTTAAGTAGTTGCTGCAAGCCTATGTGAGAACTATGCACTAGAAAACATGCTCTGACTGCACTAGAGAACCTATAATTGTAATAGAGCAACTTAACATCATTTAATACTGGGCTTGAGGGTAGTGGTTAATTGACACTCATAGTACTGTGTGATGGAGACTGAATCGAGTTAACAATGCATCGCTGTAGGCATCTCCCTCTGCTGTACATTTATGCCTTGTCAGGAACTGGTTGTAAAGGAATACAACACCCAGACATAATTTCACCTCATCCATTCATCTCCCAGCTAGTGAGAATGCAATCAGGCTTCAACAAGTATATGTGAAAAACAACATATAAAAAAAAATAAAAAAAATAGATAGTTTCCTATAGTGAGGGACACGTGAAACAGGGCCCTGCTAAACAGTATTGATTCTATATAGGTACTGGGAAAACTGGTTACATATAATTGGGATCTTCAACATTGAACATATGGTTAACTCAGTCAAAACAAGACTACCAAGCCTAAGAACCATTACTGGAAAATCCTCGTTTGTTGTGCACATAGGGGGAACATCCAGTGGGTTTATTACAATAAATGACCCCTAGTGCATCACTCCACCTAAGGCAAAAATATGTTGCAGTACTAAGCCAAAACAGTCTTCCCCTATTATAGAGAGTGCAATAGATAGCAGTTACTTTAATTAAGGAAGTAATTAGCTTACTCTAGGCAATCCAGGGGTTTGTCATACATTTAGTGAACTTCAATAGATAACTATGGGTTTATCAAACTAACCATGCACAATTAGTTTTACCCCTATATATTCCCCAAAGAACCATATATTGGACATTTCTGAGGTTAGGAGAAGATCCCTGCCAGCTTACTTATGAGGAAAAAAAGCTTGCATAGGTTAAATAGGGCATTCAGTACCCTCATAACAGTACAATATTAGGCAGTCCAAATCTTTTTCCCCAGATCTAACCAAAGAATACAGCCGGCATTGTGTATGCTTCAGGGATCATAACAAAAGGCATGCAGAATTATTCTTTAAGCAAAACGTTGTTGGTAAGTTAATATAAATGTAGGGCTGAGCCAAGCAAAACATCAGATACCTCTATCGGATCATCATGGTGGCCCATCCAAATATTTAAATAATGAAAAAAGTCTAGGAGCGGAAGACAGGTCAGTGCACCTATCCCACTTCAACTCTTGTGACCAGATTATCTCCGAGCAGTGAACCAGGTGCGATCCAAGAGAACGCAGAACCTCCTATGGCAGCGGCAGGGACTATCCAGAGGAAGCGACCCTCTATTACTTTGATGTGTTGCGGGCTGGGTGCCAATACCTCTTGAGATACTTTGGAGCCTCTACCACTATCCGGATGATTGGCTGCAGCCCTTCCGACAGCAGTTAAAAGCGGGAACTGGTTCTGCTTTATCGGCACAGAAAACATGAGCTCTCGGTCCATTATGGCCACCTTACAGTGTTGTGCGCTGGTTACCTCAGCAGAAACATTAGTGGGAGACTTTACTTGTTGCGACACATTATCCGGCGGTATCCAGGAGGCAGCCCGTGCAATTGAGTAGTCTATGTTGGCTCCTGGGGGGTAGGTCTTCACAATTTCTCCGCCATTCGGCGCAATCTACAGGCGGCTGCCGGAGTCCTACTGAAAAAAAGCTCCGGCTTGATAGCCTCACAGGCAGTGATGTGCCAGGGAGCTTTGTAGGACTCGCTCTATCTGACCCCCAGCGGGCCCTCTCTCCCTCCACCAAATAGATGAGGGCATCAAGTCGCTGGCAAATGTTACGCTCAAATTCAGCAAAGAGGTCCCGAATCACACAATAAGTTCCATCCATGATGAGCGGGTTCTAAGTTCAACAGATAGGTTCCAAATATTTAGTTATATGTATTATATGAATTTCCCTTCTGTTTTTTATTTCTGCATTCTAGTTGGGGTTGATCGAAGCTGGTCATATATGCCGTTCACTGCATTCAGTCACATAACTCCCTCAGGCCACGCGGTGCAGGTTCCAATCGCGGTGCAACAACTGCTCCATTTGTACCCATTTCCCGGCTATCAAACCTAGCTCAGGTGGTGCCCTTCGTTACCAGTTATCTATATAAACCATTCGTGAGCAAAAATATAAAGTTTGAAAGCTGTTTCATCACCAAGCAGCAACTCAGTATACAGAGCTCAACTCTAAAGTGTCCATCTTGATTGCCTTCCAAGCTCCGCCCCGTAACTGTACTTTTTAATGTATTTTTGAAGTGTTTCATGAAAGCAGAAAATTGTTAACTACAGCTCTTCGAGCACGGAAAGGGTTGTTGCATGAAAGGTGAATGCAGGCGCAATCATGGTTTTTCAAGACTTGTAATATCTGCTCAATGAAAATTGCTGTCAAAAAGACTATATTGTGCATGTAAAATACATACCGCGTGACTTGCAATCTTGCCCTATGTATTTTTTAGAATATTTAATAAATAATTATTATATTTATCTATAATAATTATTTGCATCAAATATTAATATTTTTCAATATTTTATATTTAATAAATACATAACACACCTTAATATAACTGATGTTGGGTTAGCACACTTAAAGAATTTGTGTACATAACACTAACTCTTTATGTGCGTCTGAAAATTAAGTTAAGAAACAGCGGTCGTAAGGTCGCTCCTCCTTAATTTATCCCCCACCTCAGAGGTGGCGGACAGCAATCTCCCAATCGGGATGATTGACACCTCCTGCTAGCGGCTGAATGACCGCAAATGTGCAGGGGGCGGCATTGCACAAGCATTTCACCATAAATGTCCATCCAACATTTGATAAATCTACCCCTTAGAATTTTGTTTCGATAGCGCTCCATTTTTCACTTTGAAAAGATTAAACCTGAAGAAAAGTTTTTATAGTGTAGTATTTTCTAGATGCTTTTAAAAAGGTTAAAGCCACACAAAATATTATCTGCTCACTTTTGCATACCTCGTCATCGATAGGCGGTATGGATTGCACTTGCAGGGGATATTAATCCCTATGCGTGTTAATGATGAAGTGCTAGAAAGAGTGTGTAGGGATAGAAAAAATGTACTTTTCTATAGGGCAGAAAAGTGTGTTTTTTATTTTTCTGTCCCTATCTTTATTTTGATCCGTGGTTTGTGTTTGTAAAAATAAAAGCTATTGCTTTATTAATATATAAAATATATAAACTCATGGCAGCTTGGAGTACGGCTGTAAGCAGAAACGCGTCAGCTGTGTCCTGACCTTTTATCTTTCATCGTTATGCTGTGTATTACCGTGTTTTAATTTGTATCAAAAATTTTAAAAAAGTGCAGTTAACAAATCCTTAACTACTAAAGAGAGTGACCAAGGTCTTGGTCACTCTATAGTAGTAAAGGATTAGTTAAATGTTCTTTTCTTTTTTAATTTTTGATACATAATTAATAGTGACTATCAGCACATTGTTACATAATTACTAGCAGCCTGAGTAATAGTATGAGCTAACTCTTTTGTATACTTTAACACAGTTAGTATTGCTCACATTCACCTAGATTACGAGTTTTGCGCTAAACAGGGTGCGAAATGAACGCAACAAAAGTTGCGTTATTTCACCCTCCATATCACTGCCTTTACGAGTTACTAAAAAGCCTCCTTGTGCATGCGATATGGTGGCATTAAGCTCCATACCGCACAAAAGCTAAGAGCTGATTTGACATTCTTGTGCACGCTTTACCCCATAGACATCAATGGGGTACATTGTACTGAGTACTGGGAATACTTTCCAAAGCATCAACACCACCAATACTACTGAAGATAAAAATGCCTTTGAACAGGTTTTTTACAAACAGACAGACCAAACAGGGATAGGAGTAGAGAAAGAGAAACAAGACAGATACCCATTGAGGGGACAGAAAGTGTCTTCCAAGTACCAATAAACAGTGATGTGATTAATCTATCCAGTATTGAACTGTCTACCATCCAATGTAAAGTACTGAGCCTTGGTTTAAATTTTGCACCTACCTGTAGATTTGATCTCTTCAAAACTATGCTAGACATTAATAAACGTATCCGTAATATCACTTTACAAAAACACTTTTTTCAGAGTGACTCTGGGGTCATTAGTTCTAGTACATCTAGAAATAGGGATAATATGGTCTCTACAGGGACACCCCTTGACTTTGAGGAATCTTGTGATATACATACTTTGAATTCCTTGGCATTTGGTAACACACAAGAACAGACTCACTGTACTGTAAATAGCTTTAGTGGCTTTCGTAATAGCTCAGAATTCTATCCAATACAGAGTAGTGGACCTATCCTAGAAACTTTCTACCATAAAGTGGAGAAAGATCTTACTGAGTTATCTATGACAACGGATGTTATACACAACTTGACTTATAGAGAAAGACAAGCAGTACAGGAATTGAAAGCAAATAAAAATATAGTAATAAGAAAATCAGATAAGGGTGGTTCAATAGTGGTATTGGATAGAAATTACTATGTCAGTGAGGCCTTGCGACAATTAGAGGATTCAGATAATTACACTTGTTTATCCTCTGACCCCACAAGAATACACCAGAGAGACTTGAGTTCTCTCTTGGATGATGGGTTAGAAGAGGGTTATTTTGATAGAGCGACATATGACTATCTCTCTATAGAACATCCAGTGGTACCTATTTTCCATTTATTTCCGAAGGTACATAAGTCAACTTCTAATGTAACTGGACGTCCTATAGTGAGCGGTATTGGCTCTATCCTTGAACATCTCTCACAATGGCTTTATGCCATTTTGAATCCCTTTGTTACATCACTCCAGAGTTATTTAAGAGACACCAAACATGTCATTCAATTGATGGAGTCTATGGTCTGGGATCATGAAAGTTTCTTGTGGGTGACGGTGGATGTAGTCGCTTTATACTCTTCAATCCCCCATGACAAGGGATTGGAGGCTGTAGAGTTTTTTTCTGGCTGCTTTTTCGAGCTACAGTAGAGAATTTAGAGATTTTGCTCTAAGAGCAGCTGCATTCATGCTCACTCACAACTACTTTAAATTTGAAGGAAAATTCTATCTCCAGAGATGTGGGACGGCAATGGGGGCAAAATTTGCACCCTCCTATGTCAACCTATTTATGGGTTGGTGGGAGCTGTCCCACATCTATGGAGATAGAAACCCATATAAAGGTAATATAGTTTTTTATAAACGCTATATAGATGATCTGATACTGATTTGGAAGGGTTCACATAGTGATCTGGTTAAATTTTTGGAACTTCTAAATAAAAATGAGGTTGTACTTAAATTCACTTCAGAAATACATAAAGAATACATGAATTATTTGGATCTCACTTTAAAATCAAATAATCAGGGGCAAATCATATGTGAATTATACAGGAAACCTATAACTAAAAATACCCTCTTACACGCTAAAAGCTGTCACCCTAAGCATGTTCCATTTGCGGTTGCTAAGGGACAGCTAATCGGAGTTAAACGTAATTGTACTTTGAAATCTACATATGATACCCAGAGTAAAGCTATGAGATCACGCTTACAACAAAGAGGATATCAGAGACATACTATTGAAAGAACCCAAAAACAAGTGGACTCTTTAGATAGAGACACACTTCTTACTGACAAGACCAGAACACCAAATCTGTCAGAAAAAGTATCGTTTGTAACAGACTTTAGTTCAGACTATCAGGCCATTTGCAATATTGTTAGAAAACATTTTCATCTCCTAGCAGCAGACACTAAACTAACTCAGTGTGTTAACATTGGTCTACGCTGTTCTTACCGAAAATGCAAAACATTAGGAAACCTTTTAGCCCCATCTGAACTTCCACAGTTAACATCCACTAAAGAGGGATCTTGGTTATCCCATAAGGGCATGTTTAGATGTGGACGAACAAGATGTAAACCGTGTGATTTTGGAATTTTCTCAAATAGTTTTGACTCAATGGTGACAGGAGACACGTTTAAGATTGATACTTGCTTAAATTGCACATCTACTTACATTATCTATGTCATTACCTGCATAGAATGCCACCTGCAATATGTAGGGTTAACGACAAATGATGCCAATACTAGGATGAGGAACCACCTATCGACAATTAAAAAAGGAGAAGCAAATACCCCACTAGTACAACACTTTAATAGGGTACACCACAAGAACAATGACACGTTCAGATGGCAAATAATTGAACAAGTTAGATCACCCTCGAGAGGGGGTGACAGAGCTAAGATTCTGGGGAAGAGAGAGATGTTCTGGATTTTTAAGTTGAGGACTGGAGTCCCTACAGGTTTAAATTCAGAATATGACCTAATCAACTATAGGAACTAGTTAATGCCAGGACCTTTCTCTCTTCCCAGAATCTATATGTCACAAAAATACTAACAATAATTATTAACTATTGTTTGCTAACATTGCTTGCCAGTCTAGGATAATTCATGATCCAAAAATTGGCTACTTGGTAGATTGTGGACCATTGCCTATGGTGGTGTACACAATAAGAATTGACTATTTACAAGTGTTGCTGTTTGTAATTTATCTGTAAAGCAACATATTATCCTGTATATCTGGTAGTTTTGAGATTGTGGTTAAATAACTTTCTCCACATCATCTAACATATATTCACAGAGATACGTAGGCTAAATAGGGTATATATTTTTATCATATGAGCAATATTTTGGACAGCTTACTCTAGCTGACACCTATAATTATTACTAGTAAAACAACCCAATTTACCTATTATGCCTTGAAGTTATGACATATCTCTGTCATTTGTCCTTGCCATTACAACACAACACATATGTATACATACACATACATATAATGAGCTAATATAGAACAACAACTAGATATTGTACTGCAAGTCTATCAGTTATTGGCTTTATTTTGTTTATTTATTTAAAGATTAGAGGATTATTTCCTCATCAATATGTCACAACATAGGTAACTGTGTGGCACCAATAACTGGTCACTACAATATTCAGTGAATAATATTGTAGTCTGTTTCATTGCCATGATTGAAACCTAACTCACATAAGACAAGGTCTCCCTTTTACAGCCTGTGTGTCTACATAGTTGCTTTAGCTCTTTAAATAAATGTGTGTTTAGGTTGTGTTGTTTTTGGTATTAGTGTTATGGGTGGTGTATTTCACAACTCCTCGTGTAAACAAAGGTAGTAATAATAATAATAATAATAATAATAATAATATTAACATTAATAAAATTGATAATATCTAAATACCGGGTTTTCTATATAACTCACAACTGTATATAATTTATTTCTTGTGAGTTTACAGTGGGGACTATGTTCCTTTCTAACATGGTTAACCCATCATGTATGTATTTATCTATGTATAATTTCATTTATTTATATATGTTTATATCATACCTATTTATTTTGTTGTTGTAGCTGCCTTTGTATGTATATATATAGTGCAGAATTATTAGGCAAATGAGTATTTTGACCACATCATCCTCTTTATGCATGTTGTCTTACTCCAAGCTGTATAGGCTCGAAAGCCTACTACCAATTAAGCATATTAGGTGATGTGCATCTCTGTAATGAGAAGGGGTGTGGTCTAATGACATCAACACCCTATATCAGGTGTGCATAATTATTAGGCAACTTCCTTTCCTTTGGAAAAATGGGTCAAAAGAAGGACTTGACAGGCTCAGAAAAGTCAAAAATAGTGAGATATCTTGCAGAGGGATGCAGCACTCTTAAAATTGCAAAGCTTCTGAAGTGTGATCATCGAACAATCAAGCGTTTCATTCAAAATAGTCAACAGGGTCGCAAGAAGCGTGTGGAAAAACCAAGGCGCAAAATAACTGCCCATGAACTGAGAAAAGTCAAGCGTGCAGCTGCCAAGATGCCACTTGCCACCAGTTTGGCCATATTTCAGAGCTGCAACATCACTGGAGTGCCCAAAAGCACAAGGTGTGCAATACTCAGAGACATGGCCAAGGTATGAAAGGCTGAAAGACGACCACCACTGAACAAGACACACAAGCTGAAACGTCAAGACTGGGCCAAGAAATATCTCAAGACTGATTTTTCTAAGGTTTTATGGACTGATGAAATGAGAGTGAGTGTTGATGGGCCAGATGGATGGGCCCGTGGCTGGATTGATAAAGGGCAGAGAGCTCCAGTCCGACTCAGACGCCAGCAAGGTGGAGGTGGAGTACTGGTTTGGGCTGGTATCATCAAAGATGAGCTTGTGGGGCCTTTTCGGGTTGAGGATGGAGTCAAGCTCAACTCCCAGTCCTACTGCCAGTTTCTGGAAGACACCTTCTTCAAGCAGTGGTACAGGAAGAAGTCTGCATCCTTCAAGAAAAACATGATTTTCATGCAGGACAATGCTCCATCACACGCGTCCAAGTTTTGTTTTTGAATGTCAGAAATGTATATTTGTGAATGTTGAGATGTTATATTGGTTTCACTGGTAAAAATAAATAATTGAAATGGGTATATATTTGCTTTTTGTTAAGTTGCCTAATAATTATGCACAGTAATAGTCACCTGCACACACAGATATCCCCCTAAAATAGCTAAAACTAAAAACAAACTAAAAACTACTTCCAAAAATATTCAGCTTTGATATTAATTAGTTTTTTGGGTTCATTGAGAACATGGTTGTTGTTCAATAATAAAATTAATCCTCAAAAATACAACTTGCCTAATAATTCTGCACTCCCTGTATATATATATATTAGAGTCATGTTATGAAAATGTTACCAATTTTTATTGCTAAACATTTTTTATTGCACAGTAGTTAGCATATTCGAGTATTTTGAGTCATAAAGTATGTAACTACTTTCTTGTAGTTTCACACACACCTCTAATCAAGGGTGCCAATTGGTTAACGTTTTGTCCAATGGTTACTGAGTATTGCTTTTAAATTTTGTAGCAGCAGGTGTAGTGCGCAGCTATGATTACGGCCACAGGCCGAAACATGTCAGCTATTCACTACTCACTGCTGTGTGAGCTATAAATGACTGTTTAGTTTTGGACCTCCTGTGGTCTTTTGTCAGGATATTGTCATCTTTATCATGTTTTACAGAGTTGCACTATGCCTTTAAATTTCTACTGATCATATAAAATCCAGCCTATTTAAGGCTCCTCCCAGCCATGTCTCATTGCTTAGTATTGAAGCTTCACTTTGAACGTAATTCTGAGCCAGCTTAATCCCTATCATATGTACTTGTTGCATACTTGGATCTCCTGCCATTGGATTTACCGTGACGCTACTGTTACCTCACATCTACCTGTCAGAGACTTACTCTCATTTTTCTCTACAGACTTACCCTTACTTCCACGGAGGATTACCCTGCCTGTCTCTCCTTCCAGGACTCATTCCGCCTCTCAGCTTCGCTCCTCTACGCGGTGACGTCATCCGCCGGCTGCTTCTCACCGCTCTCTCTCCCTGGCAAGTCGCCATTCCTGGACACTCCGTGTACTCACGCCTCAGCTGAATCTTTAGCGGTAAGCAAGTTCTTACTGAGTCCTCTTATATTTTTGCCTCTATTTAGTTAAATTCTTACTTGGTATCTTGTTTTGTGCCTTCGCTATCCTAAGGATCTTACTGCTGCATTTCCTCCGCTCAAGTTTTCCAATCAGTCTGTGATTCATATGCAGTACTCACATAGTACATCATTCACTATAAATGTACTTTGTTTTTTCATTACTATTTTTACTTGTTAAACAACCTCTGGCTTATCTGTACATATCCCTGCTGCATTCATTTTTTCACAGTATCCCTCCTGATACATGTGGCAGCTATAGGGACTATGTAGAGATGTCGCCTGAAGATAAAATTACATTTCAAATAGAGATCAGGTTTAGCATTGTTGCCAGTTCCCTAAATTGTTATACTCTCATCTTTTCCTGCAAACATTCCATATAACCTTTAAATCATTCTAGCAGTTGTGGTTCACATATCTAAAGCTGTTAGATTTTTTCCTCTATTAGTTGTGCCTGACATAATACTAAGCCTCTATTATGGACCCAGCTGGAATGAACACCCATATGCAAAATCTCACTCAGAGAGTAGACCTGTTAACTGAGGCTCTTAATGCTTTGAAAATAGAAAATGATAGTATGAAAGCTTACATTAGGGATGTCGTAGACAAAAGAGTGCCCATAGTAGAGCCCCAGGTCAGTACCCCAGAAAAATTTAACGGTGACAGGACCCAGTATAGGGATTTCAAGAATGCCTGTTTACTTATGTTTTCCCTTAAACCCCATACCTACCCCACTGATAGGGCTAGGGTACTTACAGTTATATCCTATTTGAGGGGTGAGCCCCGTACCTGGGCCAACACTTATTTTGAGAATAATGACGACATACTTAACTCTTTAGAAAAATTTTTTACTGCTATGGGTCAGCTGTATGAGGACCCATACAAGCAGATTACTGCTGAAAATGCAATGCAGAGCTTAAAACAAAAGAAAAGAATAGTAGAGGACTTCATTGCGGAATTTAAAAAATGGGCAAAAGATATGCAATGGAACAACCTCTCACTCAGAAATCAGTTTAGACTTGGCCTCTCAGATGGAATAAAGGATGAGTTGTCCAGATCTGAACTACCAGAGACTCTCGAGGCTTTAATGTCACTTAGCATTACTATAGATAGAAGGCTTAGAGAGAGACAGCAGGAGAGGTCCTACCATGATTAGCCCCTGAAGAAGCAACATCCAGCCACCACCAGCAAAACTGCTCCAGAACCTATGGATATAGGTTTTGTTAAGGGACCCTTATCCTCCGAGGAGAAGATCTGGCGAAGGGCTAACAACCTCTGTTTATACTGTGCCTCAGAGAACCACACTGTCAGAGATTGTCCTTCCCTCCTGAAACAAAACAAGGGTAAGATGCATAAACAACCCATCTGTTGTACCACTCAGGATCAAGCACTGCCTTATCTAAATCTGTCTCTTCTTTTACAGTGGGACTCACATCGGGTCAACGCTCCCGCGATTATTGACTCCGGAGCCACAGCCTCCTATATTGACACTGTATTCACTAAATCTAATAAAATACCCCTAGTGCAAAAAAGGTCTCCTGTCTTATTGTGCGGGATAGATGGTAATCCAATCACATCAGGTCCCGTAGCGTTCCAGACTATACCCTTACTTGTTGTCACTTCTGACCACCATAGGGAATTTATGTCATTTGATGTCATTTAATCTCCTATTTCACCCATTGTACTAGGCATAAATTGGCTATGTACGCATAACCCTCAGGTAAACTGGTCTACCTCAACAGTCTCCTTTAATTCTGCTTTTTGCTCAACTACTTGTTTTCCAAGTAATATCTTACATGTTTCTGAAGTTACCCAGACTGTTCAGATACCCGAGGTATATAAGGATTATGCTGACGTTTTCAGCAAAACAGAATCTGACAATCTTCCACCCCACAGGAAGTATGATTGTCCAATCGAGATCATACCTGGTTCTGAAATTCCTACTGGTCATATTTATCCACTTTCAAACCCAGAATTATCCCATCTAAAATCTTACTTAGATGAAAATCTAAGGAAAGGTTTCATACGCCTTTCCACTTCACCAGCTAGTGCCGGAATATTTTTTGTTAGGAATAAGGATGGCTCTCTTAGGCCAATTGTGGATTACAGACAACTAAACAAAATTACTGTAAAAAATAGATATCCTCTACCCCTTATTCCAGAGTTAATTGAAAGATTGGAGGGCGCAAAATATTTTACCAAACTGGATTTATGAGGTGCATATAATCTCATCCGTATTAGATCTGGAGATGAGTGGCTCACGACGTTTCGAACCCGATATGGATTATTCAAATACGTTGTGATGCCTTTTGGGCTCTGCAATGCGCCCGCAACTTTTCAGCACCTCATCAACGATATTTTCAGGGATATTCTGGACGTCTTTATTGTCATCTATTTAGATGATATCTTGATTTAACCTATCAAGAACACATCACTCACGTCAGACAAGTTCTATCAAGGCTTAGAGGTAATTACCTGTATGCCAAGCCTGAAAAATGCCTGTTCAATTCACAGTCCATATCCTTTTTGGGATATGAAATCTCTCCATCAGGAATCCACATGGAAGAAAAGAAGGTTGAAGCAGTCTTAAAGTGGCCCACACCAACAACTAAACGTCAAGTCCAGTCCTTCATGGGCTTTGCGAATTTTTACCGCAAATTTATTAAAAACTTCTCCAAACTTGCCCTACCTTTGACTCTCCTTACGAAAAATACTACGCATTTCAGGTGGACTAATGATGCACAATCTGCTTTTGAACTTCTTAAGCAAAAGTTCACTTTAGCACCGATTCTCCGTTTTCCAGACACTAATCTTCAATTCGTACTAGAGGTAGACGCCTCAAATTATGCTATTGGTGCTGTCCTGTCACAAAGAGAAAATTTAACAAAACCTTTACATCCCGTGGCCTTCTATTCCAGAACTCTAAATAGCGCCGAACAAAATTACCCAATTGGAGACAAAGAACTCCTGGCCATAAAACTCTCCCTGGAACACTGGCGACACCTTCTTGAAGGTACTTCTATTCCAACGCTCATATACACAGACCACCGTAACCTGCAGTATTTGAAGGCTACTAGAACATTGTCTGCCAGACAGGTCCGCTGGAATCTTTTTTTCTCTCGATTCAACTTCCTCATCACCTACCATCCAGCAGGAAAGAACTTAAAGGCTGATGCCCTATCACGCTTAATCACTAATAGTTCACCTCAAACTACTGACCAATCTATCATACCAAAGGAAAACTTTGTTTCTTTTACACTTGATATCTCTTCCATACTTAAAAAGGAACAGTTAAAAGATCCTACAAAGCCTTTACACCTTCTCCAATTTGATAATCAAGGTCTCTACTCTTACAACTCAAAGTTATATATACCACCATCCCTTAGAGCTACTCTACTCCGATCTGTACATGAATCTCTTTTGGCTGGTCATCCAGGAATCCACAAGACTCTCGAACTAGTGAAAAGGGATCACTGGTGGCCACATATGTCTACAGACGTTAAAACTCATGTAATGTCATGTCCTACTTGTACTGTTTCAAAGAGGGATAAACGATCTCCCTATGGTATGCTCCTGTCTTTGCCCACTCCTAAAAAACTATGGTCCGAGATAGCTTTGGATTTCATTGTGGATCTACCAACCTCTTCCAAGAATACTACTATTCTTGTTGTTGTCGATCTGTTCTCAAAGATGTGCCATTTTATTCCTTTCACTAAACTTCCTACTGCTTTGGAGACGGTACATTTACTCATCAAAAACATTGTGAAATACCACGGACTTCCTACTTCTATCCTCAGTGATCGTGGTAGCCAATTCTCAAGCAAACTCTGGCACCATTTCTGCAAAACATTCTCTGTTGAGAGAAAGCTATCACCCACAATGCAACGGCCAGACAGAGAGATGTAATCAGTGGTTGGATCAATTTCTAAGACTTTTTTGTTCCTCTCAACAACACCTTTGGTCTGACTTCCTCCATTATGCTGAATTCTGCTACAATAACATACATACATTCTACATTCCACCACTGGTCAAACTCCATTCTTCGCTAACTATGGATTTCACCCCAACTTCCAGATCCTCCCTTCCTCTAGCAGTACTGTTCCGAGTATTTCCGATTTGTCAGACTCCATTTCATCCAACTTCAAAAACATTGAATCAACCATCAATGCTGCAAAACGGCTCCAGAAAGAATACTATGATCGTCGCAGAACATCACCTCCTGTTTATGCAAAGGGTGACCTTGTCTGGCTCTCCACAAAACATTTACGTTTGAAAACCCCCTCGAAAAAGCTCTCACCGTTATTTGTTGGTCCCTACCCCATTGACCATATCATCAACCCTAACGCTGTACGCCTCAAGTTACCTGATACCCTAAGGATTCATCCGACATTCCATGTCTCCCTCCTCAAGCCTTATAAGTCTCTTAGGGATTTCTCTACTCTCACGACTCATCCCCCTATATCTGTAGACCCTGATTTGGAGTATGAGGTCCACTCAATTTTGGATTCTCGTCTGCGCAGAGGGCGTATCGAATATCTTGTTCGCTGGAAGGGTTTCACCCCTGATGATGATTCCTGGGAGCCGGCTACCAACATCTCTGCTCCACGTTTGCTTTCTCTCTTCCATCAGAGACATCCAGACCATCCAAGGCCTTGAGCCCCTGGAGTTGCTCCTTGGAAGGGGGATTCTGTCAGGATATTGTCATCTTTATCATGTTTTACAGAGTTGCACTATGCCTTTAAATTTCTACTGATCATGTAAAATCCAGCCTATTTAAGGCTCCTCCCAGCCATGTCTCATTGCTTAGTATTGAAGCTTCACTTTGAACGTAATTCTGAGCCAGCTTAATCCCTATCATATGTACTTGTTGCATACTTGGATCTCCTGCCATTGGATTTACCCTGACGCTACTGTTACCTCACATCTACCTGTCAGAGACTTACTCTCATTTTTCTCTACAGACTTACCCTTACTTCCACGGAGGATTACCCTGCCTGTCTCTCCTTCCAGGACTCATTCCGCCTCTCAGCTCCGCTCCTCTACGCAGTGACGTCATCCGCCGGCTGCTTCTCACCGCTCTCTCTCCCTGGCAAGTCGCCATTCCTGCACACTCCGTGTACTCACACCTCAGCTGAATCTTTAGCGGTAAGCAAGTTCTTACTGAGTCCTCTTATATTTTTGCCTCTATTTAGTTAAATTCTTACTTGGTATCTTGTTTTGTGCCTTCGCTATCCTAAGGATCTTACTGCTGCATTTCCTCCGCTCAAGTTTTCCAATCAGTCTGTGATTCATATGCAGTACTCACATAGTACATCATTCACTATAAATGTACTTTGTTTTTTCATTACTATTTTTACTTGTTAAACAACCTCTGGCTTATCTGTACATATCCCTGCTGCATTCATTTTTTCACAGTATCCCTCCTGATACATGTGGCAGCTATAGGGACTATGTAGAGATGTCGCCTGAAGATAAAATTACATTGCAAATAAAGATCAGGTTTAACATTGTTGCCAGTTCCCTAAATTGTTATACTCTCATCTTTTCCTGCAAACATTCCATATAACCTTTAAATCATTCTAGCAGTTGTGGTTCACATATCTAAAGCTGTTAGATTTTTTCCTCTATTAGTTGTGCCTGACATCTTTTTACCGCTGTTGGTGAAAATAAAGAACCGATTTTTATCTTCAAATACTCCAGCCTATGATATCCATTTTTCTATTTCTAACGCTTATTTTGACCAGGAATCAATAGGCTGGCAGTGCTCCCATAGAGTTTACTGGAGGATCGAGAAGTGCTTTTTTCAACGTACTTGATTGGCTAGATGGCAACAGGTGACTAAACACACCCCCTATTCAGAAACTCTACGGACCGGACCGAGTATTGACACGCTGCATCACGGAGGAGCAGAGAAAAGGGTTGCTGGGGTTTAAATGTGGGTGCTCCTGGATAGCACGCCATCCCCATCAACCTTACCCCCTTGTGGAGGCATGAGTATCACGGCCAAGCCATCTGATAGTGGAGGTATATGAAGGAGTCTAGGTGGTGGTAAGTTACAACACACAGCAGTGACAGTTATGCTGTTTTGTCTTACATAATATCCCACACCTCGCATGTTATATTACCCGCTACAGTGGCTGAAGATTTACTTTAAGGATCATCTCCATACAGTCCTTGGGGTGTTGTTTAGTCTGAATTCTATGATATATCCTGCTGCAGCAGTATAAAGGATGTGAAAAGGTTTTTTCCTAAGGCTGTACTTTTGTTCAATTTATACAGGATTTTGTTTTCATCCACCCGTACATACATATATATATATATATATATGTGTATACCTCTGCAAGGAACTGTTTTTTGTGGTGTATACATTTCCCACTTGAATTTTTGGTTTAGTCCACAGTGCTGCTCTCTCTATTTACCCAATGGGGAGAGAGTGTTAGAAAAAAAACTAACACCTGAAGTGCGGAATGGCGATCGCCATAACGCAAACACATTGATGTCTATGGGGACAAATAAAGTTAATTTTTAAACCTAACACCCTAACATATACCCCAAGTCTAAACACCCCTTATCTGCTGCCCCCGACATCACCACCACCTAAAGAAAGTTATTAACCCCTAATCTGTTGCCCCTGACATCGCCGCCACTATAATAAAGTTATTAACCCTTAAACCTCGGGCCTCCCACATTTCTGCCACTAAAAAAGCTATAAACCCCTAGACTGCTGGCCCCCCACATCGCAAAACACTAAATTAAACTATTAACCCCTAAACCTAACTTTCCCCTAACTTTAAATAAAATTACAATATAATTCTATTTAAATAAATAAAAACTTACCTGTGAAATAAAAATAAACCTAACATGAAACTATAAATTAGCCTAACATAACTAATCTAATAAAATAAAAAATACCAATTAAAATATCTAAATTACAAATTTAAAAAACCTAAGACTACGAAAATTTAAAAAAAAATCAAAATTACAACTAACAAAAACAAATCCTACAAAAAATGTAAATAATGTAAGTTTACCAAAAATAATTAACACTAAAATCACGAAAAATAAAAAAACCCTAAAGAAATCAGCTCTTTTGCATTGCCCTTAAAAGGGCATTCAGCTCTTTTTCAAAGCCCAAACCCTAATCTTAAAAAAAAAAACACAAAAAACTTACACTAACCCCAGAATATCTACTCATGTTTGCTGAAGTCCGGACATCCAGGTGGCGAGGTCTTCATCTATCCCGGGGGCGTCTTCTTTCTTCATCCTAGCGGCGGGGAGAGGAGCCATCCTGAAAGCCAATGCCATCCTGCATGGAGCGTCCTCTTCATATGGTCGCCGCTGTACACTAATGTTGAATGCAAGGTAGCCATTTCAAAATGGAATACCTTGCATTTCTATTGGCTGATTTAATTCATCAAATTCAAATCAGCCAATAGGATGAGAGCTTCTGAAATCCTATTGGCTGTTCAAAACAGCCAATAGGATTTCAGTAGCTCTCATCCTATTGGCTGTTTTGAACAACCAATAAGTTTTCAGTAGCTCTCATCCTATTGGCTGTTTTGAACATCCAATAGGATTTCAGAAGTTTTCATCCTATTGGCTTATTTGAATTTAAATAATTAAATCAGCTAATAGGAATGCAAGGTATGCCATTTTGAAAAGACTACCTTGCATTCAACTTTAATGTACGGCGGCGACCTTATGAAGAGGATGCTCCGCGCAGGATGGCATCAGCTTCCAGGATGGCTCCATGCCGCCGGGATGAAGATAGAAGATGCCCCTGGGATGGATGAAGACCTCGCCACCTGGATGAAGACTTCTCGCTGCTTGGATGTCCGGACTTCAAAAACCATGAGTAGATCTTCTGGGGTTAGTGTTCGCTTTTTTTAAGATTAGGGTTTTTTTTAGAGTTAGATTTTTTATTTTGAGGGGTTGGTTAGGTGGTCGGTTTTACTATTGGGGGGACATTGTATTTTTTTACAGGTAAAAGAGCTGATTTCTTTTGGGCAATGCCCTACAAAAGACCATTTTAAGGGCTATTGGTAGTTTATTGTAGGCTAGAGGGTGTTTTTATTTTGGGGGGGGGAATTTTATTTTTATAGGGCTATTATATTAGGTGTAATTGTTTTTATTTTTGATAATTTTGTTTATTTTTTGTAATCTTAGTGTTTTTTATTTTTCGTGATTTTAGTGTTAATTGTTTTTGGTAAACTTAGATTATTTAAATTTTTCTTAGGATTTGTTTTTTTTTTAGTTGTTATTTAGATTTTTTTAATTTTTTTTGTAGTGTTCATTTTTTTAAATTTGTAATTTAGATATTTTAATTGGTAGTATTTTTTATTTTATTAGATTAATTTATGCTAGGTTAATTTATAGCTTAATGTTAGGTTTATATACTTTTTCACAGGTACGTTTTTATTTATTTAAATAGAGTTATATTGTAGTTTTAATTTAAAGTTAGGGGGTATTAGGTTTAGGGGTTAATAGTTTAATTTAGTGTTTTTCAATGTGGGGGGCAGTGGTTTTGGGGTTAATAGCTTTATTATAGTGGCAGCGATGTTGGGGAGTGGTGGAATATGGGTTAATAACTTTATTATAGTGGCGGCGATGTCGGGGTGTGGGGAATAGGGTTAATATATTTAAATAGTGTTGGCGATGTGGGTGGGCGGCCAATTAGGGGTTAATAACTTTATCTAATAGTCGCATTGTGGGTGGGTGGCAGATTAGGGGTTAATAGGTTTAATAAATAAAGAATAATAATAAAATAGTGTTGGTGAAGATCAGTAAGATCTAATTCCCAGAGGCCTTAGAATTTGGCTAGACCCAAGGATCAGTTTACGTGGACCAGATGCAAATAATGATTTCATTAAGAAGTGGAATGTGATATTAACCAAGTTCACTTTAGAACTGATGCAGTTAATGGTGGATGAGGATAAGAAAAGGTTAGAAGTAAGCAAATCAGAAACCAAATTGGCATATGAAAAGGTACACTTGTTTGCCTATGATCCAGTCTTTGGTAAACTTAATAAAGAAGTACAAAAAAACACTGACAAACTGCAGATGGAGATTAAGTTCAAGAAAAGGCGCAAATCAATGCGTAATCAGGAAGATTTTAAAAAGGATAATATATATGTATACAGAAATAACAACCAGACAGCGAATTAGATCGCAAACCACAAAACATTAGAGGTGCACTTGAGCAAAGAATCCCTTTAGGTGTAGAACAAGGAGAGGAGGGAAGCGAAGATTTAGGAGAAGGTATAGATTTTCGCAGACAGAGAGGGAGGGGGAGAAACATGATACCCAGGAGAGGAGGAGTGGATGATCGAATGACCATGAGAAATCAGAGGAGACAGTTTCGCTACTAGGATTAGGACCTGAAGGTACTGACCATCTATCAGTAGTTAATTTATCATCCTTTAAATTAAATATCAACCACATTGATGTTCTTAAAAAAGACAAAGGGAACACCTTGACACATGAGCAGGCCCATATCCAATAAACCTATGGATATACTTTGGGACTTTCTTTCCTCTCCTTATGTTCTTAAAAAAAGGTTTATCCTTTTGTCCCTCCAAGCCTTTAGACAAATTTGAATTTGTCAAGGACCTTAATCTCTTGGCAAGGAAACTTGTCCTTAAAAAGACTTGGAGAGAAAAAGGTGTACCTAGTAATTCAGATAAACAAGAAACAGAGAGCATAAATGTGCTGGTCTCTCTTTTGGAAGAACAGGAAGATCCTGTGGTTGATATTTGCCTCCCAAAATCAAATTTGAAACCAAATATGTCATATATGCCCCCCCCCCCGTCCCTGGCCCCTAGTGTATATGTCTTTGTCAAATGCGTAGAACATGACATTGAGAAAATTGGAATTACAGAGGTAGTTGAGGACAATTTAAGTAAAGCCTAACGTCAGGCAATAAGTGATATCATGAACAGACCAGATATTATTATAAAATCATCTGACAAGGATGGCAACATTGTGCTTATGGATCAGGACAAGTATGTCTGTGAGGTAAAAAAACAACTTAATGATCCAGCACAATATTGCCAAGTAACAAGAACTGACTATGAAAAGTCCTGTAATGAGTTATCATTTATGTTAAAAATTGCACAAAGACATGCACAACCCACCAGAGAGACCTATTATCTCGGGCATAGAGGGACCAACTGAAGGAATTAGCCAGTATGTAGATGGTTTCCTAAGGCAATATTTTCCCACGCTATCCTCCTATGTCCAAGATACCAAAGATGTTCTTAAGAAAATATACAGTATTTTAATGATGATATTCTTATTATTGCCTTAGACGTAGAGTCTTTGTACTCCTTAATTCCCCACAATGTGGGGCTGACTGCTGCCAGATAATTTTTTAACTTAAGAGGAGCAGAATACCGAATACCAAAAACATACTGAGTTTGTCTTAGAACTGTTAAAATTTGTACTGAAAAATAATATTTTTAGTTTTGATGGTCAATTATATAAGCAACTCAGAAGCACAGCCATGGGAGCCATGTGTGCACCAACCTATGCATGTTTACGTCTAGGTCTCTGGGAGATGAAAGAGGTTTTTCAAAACCTATCAACATGGGGCAGTATAATAGTTACTGGAACAAAGAAAAGTCAATTATGCATAAACATTGGCATATTTTGTTAGCTGATAAATCACTAAAATATTTTGTGTCTGAAACTCCATTAATGGCAGCAAAGAGAGCACCTAGCTTAAAGGATAAATTGGTGTGCTCACAGTTTGAAAGAAGTAAACAAGCACAGAATTGGTTAATACAGAGGCAGGAGAGGGTTGGCTGCCACTCTTGTGGTAAATGTACTTACTATTGAAATATTGTCAAAACCAAAACGTTCTGTACTGATCCAAGTAAGACCTTCAAAATAAAACAATGGATTACCTGAAACACTTCTGGAGTCATTTACCTTCTATCATGCTCATGTCCGACCTTTTACGTCGGTAAAACTGGCAGAGAACTGATAGAGAGTGTATGTGAACACAGAAATTATATTAAGAATAAAGACTGTGACAGTCCTGTAGCAAGGCATTTTAGAGAATGCCATAATTCAGATCACTCAGGACTGAGGATTATTGGAATAGAGCATTTAAAGTCTAATAGAAGAGGTGAAAATATGGATAAAGCATCACTCCAACATGAAACTCGTTGGATGTATTTGCTGAAGACAATAGCCCCTAGGCTTTAATGAAAAAACTGAATATGTGTGTTTTCTTTAAAACTCTTATATTTATGTACATAATGTATATTATGTGCTATGACAAGAACATGTATGTATTATTCAATTCCAGATAAGTCTTTAGGAAATTTATCACTTACATATGTCAATCCTGCAATGTATGCTAATATCATATGTTGAATGTATCAAAGAATCAAGCATATATATTTGAAATGTATATATTTGTAACCTCTCAAAATGTCAGCAAGGGTTTGGAAATATGCCATGCTGATCAAGCAATATACATCATGATGGTAGGGTATTAGTAACAAAGTTACAAAGTGGAACGCTCTAACAGAGCTTTTAATGTGTGGCACCTTTAAATAAAATGTAGGCGTGACTGGGTACCTGCTTTTAAGGATGGCTCAGCAACACTGCAAACTATCTGACGAAGCCCCGGCCAGCCCTAAAGTGGAAGGGGCGAAACGCGTCATCCTGGCAATTGTTTGGCACATGTGGTGGAGCGGTA
The DNA here is from genome assembly GCF_027579735.1 of Bombina bombina. NCBI lineage: Eukaryota > Metazoa > Chordata > Amphibia > Anura > Bombinatoridae > Bombina > Bombina bombina. The sequence continues at coordinate 141,917,484 of NC_069509.1, read as the reverse complement.
GTATGTGACGAAAATACCTTGCTGTTGCTCAAGATCAGTGGCCACATTATGTGAACTGAGAACCAGATAAATACTCACCCTGGAGAGATGAAGCATCTGTTGGTGAGCAAACATCATGAGGATCAGCTGTTAAGCGGGCAGTAGTTGCTACGAGAAGGAAGCCAACCCTTACATGCTTCTAAGGCTTGTGATAGCCCTGAAGAGGTTTGTGATTTTGGCCATTTTTACGCATTTGCAAGCACACCTGAAAATCCTGCATTTGATATTTCAAAAAACTGAAATTTATCAATTTCTCTGAATACATCACTGCTAATATCTGCCCACAAGCTGAAAAGAGGATCAAAGATTGGGAGCGTGCTTTTGCACTTATGTGCTCCTATTTTCCAGGCAGTTGTCAGTGCCACTGAAGAGTCTTCTGCAAGGACATTTGTTCACATACTTATGTATATGTTTTTTATGTATTTTATTGTTGTGGTGTATTTAAGTATGCTTAGCAGACAGATGCATTAAAGCCTATTTTTCTGTACTCTAGTGTGGGCTTGGTCACCCTTTAGTAGTTAAGGATTTGTTAACTGCTCTTTTCTTTTTTAATTTTTGATACATAATTAATAGTGGCTATCAGCAGATTGTTACATAATTACTAGCAGCCTGAGTAATAGTATGAGCTAACTCTTTTGTATACTTTATACGTTTTTTAATTTGGATACAATAAACGCTATATGTTTTAACTAGCCGGTGCTCCTCTCAAAGAACTTTGGTTTTATAAATAAAATAAAATTGTCAAATGAAAAAAAAAATGTTTTTAAATATAATTAATTAAATTGCACTAGTTTTAAAAGCTTATAAAATTGATTGACTTAAAAGTTTAATATCATAATGAAAACTATTTATCTAACAGATAAAACACTGTTGGTATAAGTGTTAGATAGAAATTCTTTTACCATGGCATTTCTAGCTTGCAGCATGTCGAGCGGTTTACCGGAAGTCAGGTGTGTGACATCACATCATGTGATACCATATTCGTTTCATGATTCTGCGGCACACTTATTCAGGGGTAAAGAGGATCCTTTGCCATCCTCGGTCCTCATTTAAAGAATGTGAGCTACAATGGGTGGAGTTTATTCTTTTGACATTGCGCTCATTTATGCAGTGAATACTATTACAAAATTATTTTTTATCTTTATGTGTTTTTATATCGGAATATATAAAAAATAAATTTAAATAAAAATGTTAACATAAAATTTAATACAAAATGTAAAATTGAGGATCAGTTTGAAATTTACAAATGGATCAGACGTAGAGAGATATAGTATTTTAAGTATTATATGTTGATGGGACATGATATATTAAATAATACATAAAGATGTATAAGTTTACTTGAATCTAATACTGAACTTAATTAAATTAGAAATATAATAATTTATTGATATATAAAAAATATAATAAAAAAATTAATAAATTATTAGAAATGTGCAGGGAAGAAAATCTCGTTGCTTACGAAATTTTCATTCTGAATATTTGTGGAAATGAATTTCCCTGAATATATAGTATGTTGGCTGCACTATTCAACTTTCATTTCAAATTTTCATTAAACATTTATATTCATTTTCATTAAACAAATGTAAATGTTTCAAAGCTACAGGTGAACAGTTCACCTGTAGCTACATACTTACCCTAACGCATTCTGGAGAGTGCGCTAAGATAATCCTCTTCTTCCCAGAGCCCCAGGTGTGCTAACAGGTAGATTAGCTGTTCGATTCCCTGGACCTTCACTAAAGTTAGTACAAGTCCTTTGTGCCGAGCACGCTAAGCTTCCTGTTAGCGCACTCAGGGACCTGGCATGAAGAGAATTGGGCTACAGTAAGTATTGTCTTTAAAAGTAATTTAAAAGGAACAAATAAATACTGGCAAATTTTGTCACTATTTTATTTGTTTTCTTTAAATTTTGCTGTAGCATTCATTGGGATATTCATCTTCATTTCTGAAAATAAAATTAGATTTTTTTATATATATAAAGTGAGTCAGGTGCACTCTCACAAACAGTCCTTTAAATGCCAGGGTGCTAGAATAAGCGTAAGATATGGCAAACAGGAGACAGCACTCTCTGGTCTTAATAATCAAGTAAATTTATGTAGTCACGTTTCGGGGAATGCTCCCCTTCATCAGTATATATATATATATATATATATATATATATATATATATATACTGTAGGGATAGTTAAAGGGACACTGAACCCACATTTTTCTTTCATGATTCATATAGAGCATGAAATTTTAAGCAACTTTCTAATTTACTCCTATTATCATTTTTTCTTTGTTCTCTTGCTATCTGTATTTTAAAGGAGGAATGTAAATCTTAGCAGCCAGCCCATTTTAGGTTCAGCACCATGGATAGTGCTTGCTTATTGGAGCCTTACATTTAACCACCAATAAACAAGCATAAACCAGGTTCTCAACCAAAAATGGGCCAGCTCCTATGCATGACATTCCTGCTTTTTAAATAAAGATAGCGAGAGAATGAAGAAAATAATAGGATTAAATTAGAAAGTGGCTTAAAATTGCATGCTTTATCTGAATCATGTAAGAAATTTTTTTTTGGGTTAAGTGTCCCTTTAAGCTATTAAAACTTAAGGAATTTTTCAAATTGTTCTATGTGATCCAAAACTCTTATTTTTAAGCTGCTTTTAGTGTGCCCTATATAGTATTTCTTACAGCAACATTCCAATAGAAATATTACATAGTAGGATTTGTAGTTCATAAACATTGTAATGAGGATCTTATTAATATTGCTCTTATCTATTATCCATTTGTTGCTTTACTTAATATTTTCATTGTGACTACTACAAACAGTTCTTTTTGTTGCATTTAAAGAAACCCTTTACCAAGTTGGTGTCTTTTTTCAGTGTCTTTTTAGCATTCAGTTTGGTGGGAGCTAATATTTTTTTTTAAATTGATGTTGTTATTATATGTGATATTGGGCTTTTTAGGTAATATTTCCGCTATTATGGGGTCTTCTTTCACAATGTTCCAGTGTCTTTTAATTATGTTTTCTATTTCTAAAGATTAAAAGTGATGATAAATATGGGTCCCTAAGTATTTTCCTTTGTGTTAATTTCTTGTTTTTTGATGTTGTTAGTGGGAACTGTCTATCTATGGATTGCACTTTTTTCCTATGCCTGGTAAACCAGTTCATGATTAAATTATTTGCGGTAGAGTTCCAAGATTCTACTTGAGGACTCAAAATTCTCATTTTTAGAGCAATCCCTTCTCTTAAACTGCCCGCATGGTATATTCTGAATCTGTAAGGAGGTTAGGGTGTGAGGAACTCAGAATGCAGGAATAGATACACTGAACAAAAAAAATCTTTTAAAAGCTTTACTGAACCATAAGCAAAAGAACAGTTGGTAGTTCAATTTGAAGATTACAGAAACAGCAAGTTTGAACATAGGCCCAATGCAGAACACTAAAGTCTAATACAAAGCTCAGAATACTTAAGTAGATTGCAGTAGCAAAGTCCAATATACTACTATGCTTGAATTGTACAGTAGAGGGTGAGGGAATATCAGGTTGGTACAACATGCACATCTGGTTTGAGGAAAGCTGTCACTGGTTTATCAGACACAGGATTACTAACAAGCACATGATTCCCAGCATTTACTCTTGGTGAGACTGTCACTGGGTATTAAGCAGGTACAGTAGACACATCTGATTTAAGGAATGCTGTCACTGGTATAGAAGACACAGGATTCTTGGCAGGCACAGGATGCCCAGTGGGTACTGTCATGAGATGCAGGACATATGCAGGACACAGCAATGATGGTACAACTCTATTTTATTACAGAGCATAGCAATACACATCCAGACAGGTTGATTGTACTAAAACTAACTGCGACACAGACACCGGACCTAAGCCCCGCCCACATGCTAGTGACATCACATCCTGCTATCATCACATCTTCCCCTTTTTCAAAGGCAAAGCATACATTTGCATATATTAAATAACAAGGTACACCAACAGGGTATACAACAACATTTTGTTTTAGAACATTATAAAAACAGATAGATTAGAAAACATGAACAAATAAATTACATCCTGACTTGGACATCGGGGTAGACTACCCTAGTCCACAGTGACCATGGGATTATTCTGCCCATACTTCCGGTCACTGTTCTAGCTAAAGTCAGTCCCTGTATCGGGCCGGAAGCCTCACCACTCTTCCGCTTGATGTAACTTTGCATGAACTGTCCTCTGATACAGAAGATGGTGAACAAGAGTCTGCTGGAGGCAAAGATATATCCCCGCTATGATCTTGCTGAGGGGAAGGCACCTCTCTTAGAACAGGAGATCCCACCGGCGGTGGTACTGAGGTATCCAGTTCCAGACTCTCAGGTACAGGCTGAAGATGTCTTCGGTTACGGCGTGTAACCGTCCCTCCCTCTGTAAGGACTGTGTAAGACCTTGGTTCTGGAGAGCGGCCCACTACCGTAGCAGGCGTCTTCCATTTCTTCTCATCATCCAGTTTAATTCTGACACTTTGGCCCGCTTTCAGTTCCTGTAAAGGCCTGACAGAATGTCTCCTGTCGTAGAAGAAACGATAACCCTTTTTGGCCTCTTCATCCCTCCTAAGGACTTCGTCCCGAGGAACAGGGCCAGGCGGCTTGAAGACACCCACTGAGGGTAAAGTGGTGCGAATCTGGCGTCCTAGCATCAGCTGTGCCGGGCTAAACCCGGTGGCTTGAATGGGCGTCGCCCTGTATGACAAGAGGGCTAGGTACGGTTCAGATTGCTTTAGGATGAATTTTGTTGTTTGAACTGCCCTTTCAGCCATTCCGTTGGCCTGCGGATAATGTGGACTTGACGTGGAATGTACAAAATCATATTCCCTGCTGAAAGCACTGAACTCTGTAGAAGCGAACTGCATGCCATTATCACTCACCAGCTCCATTGGAATGCCCCAGCGGGCGAACAAGCTCTTCAGGCGAATGATAACGGCCTGACTTGTGATATCATTCAGGGGTGCTATTTCCAAATACCTGGAATAGTAGTCGATAACAACAAGAAACTTTTTCCCGTGCAGTTCGCACAAATCAGCAGCTATTTTCTGCCACGGCCCCGCAGGCAGCGGAGTAGACATTAAGGGCTCCCTTCTCTGAGTAGGCCGGTGTTCCCGGCAAAAGGCACATTTAGACACATGATTTGCAATGTCGGAGCTGATCCCAGGCCACCACACAGCTGTAGCTGCTCTTTCTCTGCACTTTGTAATGCCTAAGTGGCCATCATGAATCCTGTTTAACATCTCCTTCCTCATGCTGACAGGAATTACAATACGGTCTTGGAACAGCACCAACCCCTCCAGCTCCGTGAGCTGCGACCTCTCTGGCTGGTAAGCATTTAAAGACATCCAGGCTGCCCGGCTCTCGGGCCAGCCATCTCTTATGTACCTTATAACTTCTTGCAGATCTGTGTCCAAATATGTCTCTTTCTTTATCTCTTCCAGTTTCCTTGAAGAAATGGACTTAGAGGCCAGAACTGAATCAACATACACTTTTACATCCGACTCTGTGGAGGATTCTTCAGCAGCAGCCAGCGGGAGCCTGGACAGTGTATCTGCCACAACCAGCTGCTTCCCCGGCACATGCACTGCCTGAACATTGAACCTGAGTAGTCTCATTAAAAGTCTCTGGCATCTCAAGGGTGTTTTGTCGATGTCATAAGAATTGATAAGAGGGACTAGCGGTTTGTGGTCAGTTTCCAGACTAAATTTCTCCAAACCCACTAGATAACGCTGAAAGCGCTCACAGGCCCAAACTGCAGCCAGGCACTCTTTCTCAATTTGAGCGTATTTTGACTCCGCAGCCGTCAGTGTGCGGGAACAGTAGGCGATGGGCTGTAGTTTGTTGTCATTCAGCTGCAGGAGTGCAGCCCCCAACCCATAACTGCTTGCATCAGCACTAACCACAGTCTTTTTTGAAGGGTCGTAGAACCCCAGCACTGGGGCAGACCCCAGCAGGGACTTAGCATGCAGGAACGCTTTTTCTTGTGAGGGTCCCCAGACCCAGGCAACATCTTTCTTAAGCAACTCTGTGATAGGGTGCAAAACTGTAGATAAATCTGGAAGAAACTTGCCCACGTAATTTACAAGGCCCAATATCTGTCTCAGCTCATGTACATCAGAAGGGCTTTTCATCTGTTCGATAGCCCGAATTTTCTCGGGGTCCGGCTTGATGCCATCCCCATTGATGATATGCCCAAAGTAGCATAATTCAGTTTTCCTAAAATGACATTTTTCTTTATTCAGCTTCAGCCCAGACTCTTTGATAGCCTGCAACACACAACTCAAACGCTGATCATGCTCCTCCACTGTAGACCCATACACTAGAATGTCGTCCATGACGACTGCTGTGCCCACGTGGCCACTCAGGAGAGAACTCATTTCCCTCTGAAAGATCTCAGGAGCGGAGGATATCCCAAAGGGAAGTCTGCAGAAACAGAACCGACCTACCGGAGTGATAAAGGTAGTCAGTTTGCGGCACTTTGGATCCAGGGGGATCTGCCAAAAGCCGCTAGAAGCGTCTAATGTGGAAAAGAACTTCGCCCCAGCCAACTTCGGGGCTATATCTTCCAGTGTCGGCAGCACAAATCTCTCCCTCTTCACTGCCTCATTCAACCTTTTCAGGTCCACACAGATGCGCACCTTTCCGTTTTTCTTTGCAACTGGAACAATGGGGGCACACCAATCAGTTGCTTCAACAACCTCTTCAATAACCCCCATAGACTTCATGCGCATGAGCTCTTTCTCCACTTGAGGCATGAGCGGGAACGGAATTCTACGAGGAGTAGAAATACTGTACGGGACTGCGTCACTTTTAAGTGCTATACGGACAGGTTTGCAGCTCAGTAGGCCCAACTCGCCAAACATATCTTCAGAGATCTCATTCACCCTGGCCACGAGGCCCAAGTCACAGGCTGCTTTTCTGCTCAATAAACTGTTAACACACTGACCTCGGATCACATGCACCCACATGGTGAACTTCCTTTGTTTGTACTCACAGCTGGCAAGAAATTTCCCCACACAATCAATGCAGCCACCAGGACTATGAACATTTGTAGTAACCTTCGCCAGCTGGGGCTGTCGAGGCAGTCTCATAAATTCAGCAAAAGACATTACAGTGATATCTGCTCCTGTGTCAATCTTAAAATCAACATTGGCTCCCATTACAGTAAAGGTAACTTTCCAATCTTCCTCTGAGCTTGTCCGTTCCACAACAGACCCCACAAAAGACACTTCCTGACCCTCTTGGTCACTGTCCACCTGCATCTCCTTAATGTATTCAGTTTTACACACCACTTCAAAATGGCCTATTCTGTTACATTTTCTGCATCTTTTATCTCTGGCCGGGCATATAGCACTCTGATCATGAGCCCGGTAGCACCGTGTGCATCGGCCATGTTGCGCCCATCCACTTCTAGGCCTTTCCAATACTTTAGATCTACCGCTCACACTGTGCCTTTCACTAGTAATTTTCCTAGACTGTTGCACTTCATCCACAATACTCTCAGACCTCAGATCAGCACTTTGCTTTTTCACCAGTTCACTCTGGCGGGCCATCCTAATAGCCCCGTCTAATGTTAAATCAGGCTCTAACTGCAGCTTCAGGGAGACTTCAGCATCTGCAATTCCAATAACTATTCTGTCTCTGATTTGCTCTTCTTTAGCAACACCAAACTCACAGAATTCAGCTAATTCATACAGGCTGCGCAAAAATGACTCCACAGATTCTCCCACACGCTGATTACGTTTGTGAAAACAAGCTCTCTCATGAATCACATTTCTTTTGGGCACAAAGTGGGCACTGAGTTTATCCATAACTATATCAAAGTTAACTTCTTCCCCTTCTTGGAAAGTAAAAGCATTGAACACTGGCTCTACATCTTTCCCCATAGAGTATAAAAGAGAATTAACTTGTACTTCACCACTCTCCTTGTTCAGTTTGGATGCAATCCTGAAGCGCTGAAACCGCTGACGCCATGTGGGCCAAGCTGCAGGCTGAGAAAAGTCAAAAGGCTCAGGTGGGGTAAACTTTGACATCGTCATCATCAGAAACAGAAGCGTAGTCCAGAACTTCTGACACCATGTCATGAGATGCAGGACATATGCAGGACACAGCAATGATGGTACAACTCTATTTTATTACAGAGCATAGCAATACACATCCAGACAGGTTGATTGTACTAAAACTAACTGCGACACAGACACCGGACCTAAGCCCCGCCCACATGCTAGTGACATCACATCCTGCTATCATCACAGGTACTGTTGGTGAGACTGTCATGCAATACCAGATAGGTACAGCAGGCACAGTTGGTTTGAGGAAGGCTGTCACTGGTATACTAGACACAGGATCCTCAGCAGGCACAGGATACCCAGCGGGTACTGTTGGTAAGACTGTCCCGGGGTACTAGATTGGTACAGCAAGCAGTTCTTCAAGAACAAAGTGAGCATAAACAGGTATCAAGTAAGTGTGCTTGTTCTATGGAACAAGGTGAGTAAACAAAGATATCAAGTATTATGCTTGGTCTCTGGAACAAGGTGAGCATAGACATGTATCAGGTAGGTATGCTTTGTCTTTCAGGAACCAGGAGAGCATATACAGGTACATGGTAGGTATGCTTGGTCTCTGGAACAAGGTGAGAATACACAGGTATCAGAGAAAAAATTGTTTGGCTTTCAGGAATCAGGTGAGCATACACAGATTCAGTGTAAGTAGGCTTGGTCTCTGGAGGAAGGTGAGCATACACAAGTACAAGGGAAATATGCTTGGTCCTTGGAACAAGGTGTGCATACACAGGTATCAGGTAAGTATATACAAGGTATAAACAAAAGGGCACCTCATGGTGTACACTGTATGATTTAAGTAAGATAACATTATACAGATGAACAGTGCAAATAGGCAGGCTGAATGTCACAGCCACCAGCTGATCGATGCACTTGGCAACCTCCAGAGGAATTCATCGGACACAAGAGTCTCCAATTTCCGGCCACAGGTAATCAGGAAAAATTCAGCAGCCCCTTTTCACAAACAGTACGCTGAAAAAGTATCACAATCTCTAGTGTTCTAGTGTTTCTTTGTCCCCTTGTGTTAATATATTAGCACAATGTTCCTAATCTTTTGTCCCATGGGTCTAAGGTTTGTTTGTTTTTTAAATGCCTTTGTAGAGTAATTTTTCTAATATATTTATTTGGATCAATAAATAGTGTAAATGCTTTTTTTCGGGGGGGGGGGGGGAATGAAAGACCTTTTTTTCTCTGCCAGTTTTGCCTTTTTATTTTGCAACCTGGGTGCAAAGATGAAGTTTATATACAAAGTGATGCACTCACAGGGATTTTAGACAAAAAGTGTCAAAAAGTTTATTGATGTTTCGGGGAGCCATGTCCCTTCTTCAGAACAATTTTTAAGTTCCAAACACAAAATATTTATACTGTGATCAAGTAATGTAAAACATCATACCCCTCCTTCCCCTGGCACCAAACAACATGCAGTGGAATGCAAACATGCGTTCCATCATTACGAAAGACTGGAAGTGTCCATTATGCCACTTCTGGTAGTTCCATGTAAACATAATCATAAAGTGATCAGAAAAATATATATACATTCATGTGTTACATCCAACATACAATAAAACATCACTTACAACCATCTTAGCTGTGGGCATGTTACCATGGAAACTTTTAAACAAACATATCACAAATGTCACTGTGTTATATTGTTGTACATCACAACTTAATTAGTGTCATATTAATATTTGTGTATCCACTATTTACAAAAAAGTAACTAACTTATAATGTACATATATTTATTTCTTATTTATGTACATAGTAGTTATTACTTATTACAATGCACTTAGCCTTGCACATGCTCAAACTTTAATCAGGAAAGGAAAATTGACAGCAACAGGTTTGTTCATGATTCTAGACTTCAGTAAATCAAACTGCAAATTAATGCAGATACCAGGTATATCTGAAAGTAATGGTGACAGCTTGTAAAAGCTACAGGTATGTCCAGGTGGCCTAGTTTTAAGGATAATCATCCCCAAACTCAAATCACCTAGAGGGCAACTAGGAGGGACACACAGCATCAACAGATGTCATATATCCCCCCTCCCCTCTGGGACCCCCTGATGGCAATATGCACACCAGGTATGTATCAGATGTCCTATTTATCTCAACAATTTGAAGTCCGGTGTTGAATTAAGCCCCCCTGGGACAATCGTTCCCAATCTGTTTATCCACTGAGCTTCACGGGTAAGTAGTAGTTTATACAAAAGGAAAGACCAATGGCACTACTTTAGAGTTAACATTAAACCTCAGTAGAAATCCTATACTATAACACAGATATTCTGTATTTATATTAATATCGGGTAAGGGTGCTGGTGTATTTAAACACTTACGGCTAGATTTAGAGTTGGGCGGTAGCCGTGAAAACCAGCGTTAGAGGCTCCTAATGCTGGTTTTTATCTCCCGCTAGTATTTGGTGTCAGTCAGGAAAGGGTCTAACGCTCACTTTGCAGGCGCGACTTTTCCATACCGCAGATCCCCCTACGCCATTTGCGTATCCTATCTTTTCAATGGGATCTTTCTAACGCCGGTATTTAGAGTCGTGGCTGAAGTGAGCGTTAGAAATCTAACGACAAAACTCCAGTCGCAGAAAAAAGTCAGTAGTTAAGAGCTTTCTGGGCTAACACCGGTTTATAAAGCTCTTAACTACTGTGCTCTAAAGTACACTTACACCCATAAACTACCTATGTACCCCTAAACCGAGGTCCCCCCACATCGCCGCCACTCTATTAACATTTTTTAACCCCTAATCTGCTGCTCCGTACACCGCCGCAACCTACGTTATCCCTATGAACCCCTAATCTGCTGCCCCTAACACCGCCGACCCCTATATTATATTTATTAACCCCTAATATGCCGCCCCCAACGTCGCCGCTACCTACAATTATTAACCCATAATCTGCCGACCGGACCGCACCGCTACTATAATAAATGTATTAACCCCTAATCCGCCTCACTCCCGCCTCAATAAGCCTATAAGAATTAGTATTAACCCCTTATCTGCTCTCCCTAACATCGCCGACACCTAACTTCAAGTATTAACCCCTAATCTGCCGACCGGAGCTCACCGCTACTCTAATAAATTTTTTAAACCCTAAAGCTAAGTCTAACCCTAACACTAACACCCCCCTAAATTAAATATAATTTAAATCTAACTAAATAAATTAACTCTTATTAAATAAATTAATCCTATTTAAAGCTAAATACTTACCTGTAAAATAAACCCTAATATAGCTACAATATAAATAATAATTATATTGTAGCTATTTTAGGATTCATATTTATTTTACAGGCAACTTTGTATTTATTTTAACCAGGTACAATAGCTATTAAATAGTTAATTACTATTTAATAGCTACCTAGTTAAAATAATTACAAAATTACCTGTAAAATAAATCCTAACCTAAGTTACAATTAAACCTAACACTACAATATCAATAAATTAATTAAATACAATACCTACAATTATCTACAATTAAACCTAACACTACACTATCAATAAATTAATTAAATACAATACCTACAAATAAATACAATTAAATAAACTAAATAAAGTACAAAAAATAAAAAAGAACTGTTACAAAAAATAAAAAAATATTTACAAACCTTAGAAAAATATTACAACAATTTTAAACTAATTACACCTACTCTAAGCCCCCTAATAAAATAACAAAGCCCCCCAAAATAAAAAAAATGCCCTACCCTATTCTAAAATTAAAATAGAAAAGCTCTTTTACCTTACCAGCCCTGAAAAGGGCCCTTTGCGGGGCATGCCCCAAAGAATTCCGCTCTTTTGCTTGTAAAAAAAAAACATACAATACCCCCCCCCCAACATTACAACCCATCACCCACATACCCCTAATCTAACCCAAACCCCCCTTAAATAAACCTAACACTAAGCCCCTGAAGATCTTCCTACCTTATCTTCACCATGCCAGGTTCACCGATCCGTCCTCCGAAGTCTTGATCCAAGCCTCCGAAATCTTCATCCAAGCTCAAGCGGGGGCTGGCGATCCATAATCCGTTTGAAGTCTAGCCGACGCGGATCCATCCTCTTCTACCGACGCCTACTCGCCGAATGACGGTTCCTTTAAATGATGTCATCCAAGATGGCGTCCGTCGAATTCTGATTGGCTGATAGGATTCTATCAGCCAATCGGAATTAAGGTAGGAAAATTCTGATTGGCTGATGGAATCAGCCAATCAGATTCAAGCTCAATCCGATTGGCTGATCCGATCAGCCAATAGAATGCGAGCTCAATCTGATTGGCTGATCGGATCAGCCAATCGGATTGAACTTGAATCTGATTGGCTGATTCCATCAGCCAATCAGAATTTTCCTACCTTAATTCCGATTAGCTGATAGAATCCTATCAGCCAATCGGAATTCGACGGGTAGGCGTCGGTAGAAGAGGATGGATCTGCGTCGGCTGGAAGATGATGGCTCCGGAAGAAAGAAGATTGAAGATGCCGCTTCATAGAAGACTTCATCCCGATGATGGACTTCTTCAGCGCCCGCTTGGATCAAGACTTCAGCCCGATGATGGATTTCTTCAGCCGCCGCTTGATAGAAGACTTCAGACGGATTATGGATCGCCAGCCCCCGCTTGGGCTTGGATGAAGATTTCAGAGGCTTGGATCAAGACTTCGGAGGACGGATCGGTGAACCTGGCATGGTGAAGATAAGGTATGAAGATCTTCAGGGGCTTAGTGTTAGATTTATTTAAGAGGGGTTTGGGTTAGATTAGGGGTATGTGGGTGGTGGGTTGTAATGTTGGGGGGGGTATTGTATGTTTTTTTTTACAGGCAAAAGAGCTGAATTATTTGCGGCATGCCCCGCAAATGGCCCTTTTCAGGGCTGGTAAGGTAAAAGAGCTTTGAACTTTTTTAATTTAGAATAGGGTAGGGCATTTTTTTATTTTGGGGGTCTTTGTTATTTTATTAGGGGGCTTAGAGTAGGTGTAATTATTTTAAAATTGTAATATTTTTCTAATGTTTGTAAATATTTTTTTATTTTTTGTAACTTAGTTCTTTTTTATTTTTTGTACTTTAGTTAGTTTATTTAATTGTAGTTATTTGTAGGTATTGTATTCAATTAATGTATTGATAGTGTAGTGTTAGGTTTAATTGTAGATAATTGTAGGTATTTTATTTAATTTATTTATTGATAGTGTAGTGTTAGGTTTAATTGTAACTTAGGTTAGGATTTATTTTACAAGTAATTTTGTAATTATTTTAACTATTTTAGCTATTAAATAGTTAATAACTATTTAATAGCTATTGTACCTGGTTAAAATAAATACAAAGTTGCCTGTAAAATAAATATTAATCCTAAAATAGCTACAATATAATTATTATTTATATTGTAGCTATATTAGGGTTTATTTTAAAGGTAAGTATTTAGCTTTAAATAGGAATAATTTATTTAATAAGAGTTAATTTATTTTGTTAGATTTAAATTATATTTAATTTAGGGGGGTGTTAGTGTTAGGTTTAGACTTAGCTTTAGGGGTTAATACATTTATTAGAGTAGCGGCGAGCTCCGGTCAGCAGATTAGGGGTTAATACTTGAAGTTAGGTGTCGGCGATGTTAGGGAGAGCAGATTAGGGGTTAATACTATTTATCATAGGGTTATTGAGGCGGGAGTGAGGTGGATTAGGGGTTAATACATTTATTATAGTAGCGGTGCGGTGCGGTCGGCAGATTAGGGGTTAATAAGTGTAGGTAGGTAGCGGCGACGTTGGGGGCAGCATATTAGGGGTTAATAAATATAATATAGGGGTCGGCGGTGTTAGGGGCAGCAGATTAGGGGTACATAGGGATAACGTAGGTTGCGGCGGTGTACGGAGCGGCAGATTAGGGGTTAATAATAATATGCAGGGGTCAGCGATAGCGGGGTCGGCAGATTAGAGGCTAATAAGTGTAAGGTTAGGGGTGTTTAGACTCGGGGTACATGTTAGGGTGTTAGGTGCAGACTTAGGAAGTGTTTCCCCATAGGAAACAATGTAGCTGCGTTAGGAGCTGAACGCTGCTTTTTTGCAGGTGTTAGTTTTTTTTTCAGCTCAAACAGCCCCATTGTTTCCTATGGGGAAATCGTGCACGAGCACGTTTTTGAAGCTGGCCGCGTCCGTAAGCAATGCTGGGATCGAGAGTTGCAGTTGCGGTAAATATGCTCTACGCTCCCTTTTTTGGAGCCTAACGCAGCCCTTCTGTGAACTCTAAATACCAGCGGTATTTAAAAGGTGCGGGAGAAAAAAAGCCAGAGTAGCTAACACACCCCTTTGGCCGCAGAACTCTAAATCTAGCCGTTAATATTTTTAAAAGAACAAGGAGAGGCTTATTCTTATAAGAATACACAAATTGCACTTAAGATTAGTAGCTTGCAGATCAAGTGTATTAGGACAGCATGTGATAAATGTACTTGTGATACTAAATTAAGACATAAATTTTATTCAATAACTTATAAAATTAGGAAATAATTTAAAACCACACTTAGGTCACCTTTTGTAGTCGAATTTATGTTATATACATAAATTGTGTCAGGTCTAATGTACAAATTGGAGTTATATACGAGTATTAGTTGGTATTACTGAAATAAAGGTTATAAATCTATGCAGGCCTCCTGCAGTTTAAGAGGTTAAGCAGCACTTGTCAGGTCTATTACTATCCCAGAAAGGTAAATTATCCGTATTAAGAGTTAGCTGTTAGATAATATAGTAATCTTAGACCAATAACAGGGTGAAAATACAATTTTTATAAATAGTTGTACTCTGTTCTTTACATAACAGTACACTAAGGGCTCCATGTACTAAGCCGTCAATTCATCCGTCATTTTAGACGCGGATAGACTCGCCGTTACTCGCCACGGGCGAAATGGTGTCTGCTGTCACTATGTACTAATAATCCCCCAATAAATAGACAAGTCTAGCCCGCCGCGAGCAGTGGCGGATTATTGATAAATTTGACGCCTCGCTCGCCGCGACTAAGCTGATGTACTTAACTTTCAGTTGAATTGTCTGGCCAATTATTAACACGTGACATGCAAGGTGTCACGAACATCATAGTAGTCGCGGGAATAGAATTTTGCTCCTATAAAAGTTCAACTTATCTAAACAACTTTATTATTGTTCAAAATTTTTTGAAGAGTGATAACAGAGCGTTATTTTTGTAATATTTATTTACAATTTGGATATGGCTTCATCTGGATCTGATAATATATAAATATTAATATAAAAATAATTATAAAGATTGACAACTATACAATACAAATTTAAAATATAGATTACTCTTTAATTACAGTCGACAAATTTGGCGCAATTTATGTACATGGAAATGAGAGACAAATTAGACGCCAGTTATGCTGTACAATGCTGATATTACTGCCTTTTATATATGTCTAGACTGGCGTCTAGATTGACTTTCCTATTGTTTTGTACCTTGCCCGCCACCTAAAAGGTGGCGAGGCAAAAATAACGAGGTGGGAGCGGAAATTGTAGCGAGCGGACAAATAGATTTTTTAGTACATTTGTTTTTGGCGAGTTGGTGGTCAAATGTGTCTAATTACAGTGAAAAATGGAGAGGTAGCGAGGTTTGGCGGATAAGTACGCTCGCAATTTTAAAGATGCGAGTTTGAACATAGTTGACGACTTTGTACATATCAGTTTGCGAGTTTTGACGCGAGATTTGTTGCGGGTAGCTCACTGACTGCTTAGTACATGGAGCCCTAAGGGTTAATTTCCAGATTTATAGTGTGCTGTATTGTTGGTACTTATATTGCAATAATGTATGCCCTTAATAGTGTGTAACAGAGGAAGATAGAAAAATTAACGTCTTTCAATTTCACAACAGATTATCTTCTATTTATAACCTTTTCCACCAAAGTTTAAAATGGTTGATATTGTGTAATATTCTGTAATGTAGGTGGTCATAGAGTAGCTAATACCAGTTGTTACATATAGTATAAAGAAACAATTTGTCGGTGTTTGGGTACTTATTATATTTGTTAGATTCTGTACCACCATTTTGCATTTAGTATAATCAACAGCAGCTTCATACGATATATCGACACATTCTAAATAGAATATTTTCACAAGTTTTATTTAATTAGATCACAACTGTTTGTGTTCACCAGGCTACATGAGGTTATTCTTACGTGAACGCTAGAGCAGTGGTGTAGATGTCTCTACAATTTACACAGAACTATTCAATCAGCCGTCTTATGTATCTTACTTCACCCCACACATTAGTCTTAGAGATAAAATTACAGTCTATATTTTAGGAGGTGGCTGATTATGAATATTTACGGCTTCATTGATTATATTGTTCCACTAATGATCTGCAGTATGTGCTACTAAGACACCCTTCGGTATAATACCAAGTTTGTAGTTAGCTGCTTACAAAACCCCAGTTTTCAGATCAGTAACACAAATTGGTAATGTTATTCAGACTCTAATTTCAATATTATATTATCATCAATAGGTACAAAAAAGAGAGAGAAGTTTGACAGTACCCAGCACTCATAAAACACTATATAGTAACAGTATGCATTGAAAACCGGATTGTGTCAAGAACTGGTTATTAAAACGTAACTTTTACTAATGATAGAATAAAAAGGGTGGTAAATAGTACCAAATGTGTAACATAAATATGTGAGACATACATTTAAAACTTAGATTAAGACACAGATCAGGACTGTGTGTGTGAGACTTCAAAAACAGAATTACTTCCCTGGGTAATAGTTCAAATACACCGTAACCCTCAGGGCTCAGAGAATACACAGATTGCTCTAAAGCTAATCTAAAAAGGGGATTGACCCCAACAACATTATCTAATCTGAGCAATACTGGTATCTAGAGCAGGAGAGGAAACGGTTTGTAAATTACTGATTAAGGAAGGCAATTGCCACATCAATATGAGCTTAGAAAGGTCCCAGGTAAACACAAATTAGCAAGTCTCATGCACACAGACAATGCCTGTTACAATATAGTGTTTTGTGAGTGCTGGGTACTGTCAAACTTCTCTCTTTTTTGTACCTATATATCTATCAGACAGTCAGCACCCCCCTTCTCCTACACTTCACCAGTGATACTAACTGGTATATAATGAATACTGAATAGATTATATATCTACTATTATTTCAGCATACTATATTATGGAGGGGTTGATATTTGCTTAAACTAACACCGTTGCCACTATTTCCATTATTATCATCAATAGCCTGATCATAGTATTAGAGAATTAATTTATCTACTACATTAAAGAAGGTTGCTAAGTGCTCTCTAAAAACACAGGAGATAGTAATAGACCTGACAAGTGCTGCTTAACCTTTTAAACTGCAGGAGGCCTGCATAGATTTATAACCTTTATTTCAGTGATACCAACTAATACTCGTATATAACTCCAATTTGTACATTAGACCTGACACAATTTATGTATATAACATAATTTCGACTACAAAAGGTTACCTAAGTGTGGTTTTAAATTCATTCCTAATTTTATAAGTTATTGAATAAAAGTTATGTCTTAATTTAGTATCACAAGTACATTTATCACATGCTGTCCTAATACACTTGATCTGCAAGTGCTATTTGTATATTCTTATAAGAATAAGCCTCTCCTTGTTCTTTTAAAAATATTAAGTAGGAGTTTAAACCTATCACCCCCTATCCATCTTGGGGACATGGTTGATGAGGATATATCTTATGGAAGCGACCGAATGAAGCGACCCATGAAGCTCAGTGGATATACAGATTGGGAACGATTGTCCCAGGGGGATTTAATTCAACACCTGACTTCAAATTGTTGATATATATAGGATATATGATACATACCTAGGGTATATGTTTCCAACAAGGGTCTCAGAGAGGAGGGGGGATATGTGAGATCTTTTGATGCTGCATGTCCCTCCTAGTTGCCCTCTAGGTGACATGAGTTTGGGGATGATTATCCTTAAATCTATGCCACACGGACATACCTGTAGCTTTTAAGAACTGTCAGCATTACTTTCAGATATACCTGGTAACTGCACTCATTTGCAGTTCGATTTACTAAAGTCTAGAATCATTAACTAACCTGTTGCTGTCCATTTCCCTTTCCTAATAACAGTTTGAGCAGGTGCATGGCTAAGCGCAGTGAAATCAGTTTGTAACTACTATGTACATAAATAAAAAATATATTTATATAGGGTAGCCCTACCCTACACTAAATTACAAATAGCCCTTAAAGAGCCTTTTGCGGAGCATTGCCCCAAAGTAATCAGCTCTTTTATCTGTAAAAAAAATTACAAATCCCCCCCCAACATTAAAACCCACCACCCACACAATCAACCCTACTCTAAAACCCACCCAATACCCCCTTAAAAAAACCTAACACTAACCCCTTGAAGATCACCTTACCGGGAGAAGTCTTCACCCAACCGGGCCGAAGTCCTCAACGAATCCGGCAGAAGTGGTCCTCCAGATGGGCAGAAGTGGTCCATCCAGACGGCATCTTCTATCTTCATCCATCCGGTGTGGAGCGGGTCCATCTTCAAGACATCCGATGCGGAGCATCCTCTTCTTTCCACGGCGACTGAAGAATGAAGGTTCCTTTAAGTGACATCATCCAAGATGGCGTCCCTTCAATTCCAATTGGCTGATAGAATCCTATCAGCCAATCGCAATTAAGGTAGGAAAAATCCTATTGGCTGATGCAATCAGCCAATAGGATTGAAGTTCAATCCTATTGGCTGATCCAATCAGCCAATTGGATTGAGCTGGCATTCTATAGGCTGTTCCAATCAGCCAATAGAATGCCAACTCAATCCTATTGGCCGATTGCATCAGTCAATAGGATTTTTTCTACCTCAATTCCGATTGGCTCATAGAATTCTATCAGCCAATCGGAATGGAAGGGACGCCATCTTGGATGACATCACTTAAAGGAACCTTCATTCTTCAGTCGCCGTGGAAAGAAGAGGATGCTCCGCGTCGGATGTCTTGAAGATGGACCCGCTCCGCACCGGATGGATGAAGATAGAAGATGCCGTCTGGATGAAGACCACTTCTGCCCATCTGGAGGACCACTTCTGCCGGATTTGTTGAGGACTTCGGCCCGGTTGGGTGAAGACTTCTCCCGGTAAGGTGATCTTCAAGGGGTTAGTGTTAGGTTTTTTTAAGGGGGTATTGGGTGGGTTTTAGAGTAGGGTTGGTTGCATGGGTGGTGGGTTTTAATGTTGGGGGGGATTTGTTAATTTTTTTACAGGTAAAAGAGCTGATTACTTTGGGGCCATGCCCCGCAAAAGGCCCTTTTAAGGGCTATTTGTAATTTAGTGTAGGGTAGGGCTTTTTTATTTTGTTTTTTTTTTTAATTTTGTTAGGGGGATTAGATTAGGTGTAATTAGTTTAAAACTCTTGTAATTTGTTTATTATTTTCTGTAATTTAGTGTTTATTTTTTGTACTTTAGATAATTTTATTTAATTGTATTTAATAAAGGGAATTAATTTAATTATAGTGTAGTGTTAGGTGTAATTGTAACTTAGGTTAGGTTTTATTTTACAGGTACTTTTGTATTTATTTTAACTAGGTAGTTTATTAAATAGTTAATAACTATTTAGTATCTATTCTACCTAGTTAAAATAAATACAAACTTGCCTGTAAAATAAAAATAAACCTAAGCTAGCTACAATGTAACTATTAGTTATATTGTAGCTAGCTTAGGGTTTATTTTATAGGTAAGTATTTAGTTTTAAATAGGAATTATTTAGGTAATGATACTTATATTTATTTAGATTTATTTAAATTATATTTAAGTTAGAAGGTGTTAGGGTTAGGGTTAGACTTAGGTTTAGGGGTTAATATGTTTATTATAGTGGCGGCGACTTTGGGGGCGGCAGATTAGGGGTTAATAAGTGTAGGTAGGTTGCGGAAACATTTGGGGGCGGCAGATTAGGGGTTAATAATATAATGTAGGTGTCGGCGATGTCAGGGGCGGCAGATTAGGGGTTAATAAGTGTAAGATTACGGGTGTTTAGACTCGGGGTTCATGTTAGGGTGTTAGGTGTAAACATAAATTTTATTTCCCCATAAGAATCAATTGGGATGCGTTAAGAGATAAACGCTGCTTTTTTGCAGGTGTTAGGCTTTTTTTCAGCCTGCTCTCCCCGTTGATTCCTATGGGGAAATTGTGCGCAAGCACATTACACCAGCTCACCGCTGACTTAAGCAGTGCTGGTATTGGAGTGAGATGTGGAGCAAAATTTTGCTCAACGCTCACTTCTTGTCTTTTAACGCCGGGTTTGTAAAAACTGGTAATACCAGAGTTGCATGTAAGTGAGCGGTGAGCATAAACTGCTCATTAGCACCGCACCCCTCATAACGCAAAACTCGTAATCTAGCCATATGTATTTATTAACTTTTCAAAGATTCCCCGGTTATCAAAACAAGTAATGCTGGTTTTGATAATGGGGAAACTCCGAAATGTTAATAAATACTTTGTATTTTAACTACAAGACCCTGTGAGGAGTTACTTCCATCCCGGAGGAGTGTATATATATATATATATATATATATATATATATATATATATATATATATATATATAAAATCAAAGAAAAGCATGCACTCACCAGGTATTTTTTTTGCAAATTTTATGTAATTTACATTTGCACTTTAAATTTGCAAAAAAAGACCTGGTGAGTGCACTATTTTCTTTGATTTATATGCATATTTCTGTTGCACCCTGGGCACCAACAGTCACCTGGAGTGCTTTTCTGTACAAATAATATATATATATATATATATATATATATATATACCTGTATATACAGTATATGTATATATATATATATATATATATATATATATATATATATATAAAGATTTCCTTATTTATTATTTCCCTTTACATATGTCCACTTTTTGCTCCAAACCTGAAGATATTAATTGTACCTCTTGAGACCTTTACAAAAGCATTAAACAGGGTAAGCTTGGGTTTAAGGGAACAAGCTTTTAAAGCTTTAGGGGGTTGAAAGATTTTTCTCGTCATCCATAATCTTATGATTTAGCTTCTTAGTGTATAGATATTTTTAATCGACAATTTCTTTTCCATGAATAATGTACTTTTTTATTTATTTATTTATGTATTGATATATGTATTTATTTATATATGTAATTATTTATTTATTTTTATAACTTACTAAAAAGAATAGAAGTCTCTCTATATTTTACATACCCACAGAAGCCCTGACCCAAGATAGCTTCTATCACTCCTTGTCTACATTTCTGGGATAGTGATACAAAACTGCAGGTAAATCCACGGCTCCTCTCTTCCATGCATAATCAGCCTAACACCATTCAGGGAAATCTATTCTTTCATTATTTTCCACTCTAAATGTGATTGACAAAAAAGCTTCTTTAGAGGCAGAACACAGTAATTTTAACTTGTCTCCAATACTTTTTTATAATTGTTTTCATTTTTCTGCTATTTATAATATGTCTAATCCTTCCATTTGTCAGTTATAGGACCAAGAATTATCCAAGCATTGCCATTCATCTTTCATAGCGTTTCTAGAATAATCAAACTCAATTTTGCTATAGTTTTTGACATGCATATTTTTGCATTAATCAGAAAACAGCTCTTTCTCAATTTCCCTCTTGATTTTATTCCCTAGTCCAATGAATTCCTTCTTGTTTTCTTTTAGTTTTAATTCATGCATTTTCTTTAACATCCTATTTCATAGTTTTTCAGTTTCTTTTCATTTTCTTATAATCAGGTTTTACATTTTTTATGCATGCTAATTTGTGTTTCTTCCATTTTTGTTCGTTAGTAATAAAAAAAACTGAAATACCATTAAAAATGACATACTTTAACATTTCATACAAATAACTCTGACATTTCCGTGCAATTATATAACTATCGATAAGATTAATAAATTAAAAACAAGCACAAGCAGACACCGTTATACAAATTTATAGCATAAGTCTAACAAATGTTTATTTCTTGAGAACAAAATGAATGGAAAACTTTCATGATTCAGACACAGCATGCAGGTAAAAGAGATTTTCAGTTTATTTACATTATCAAAAAGCGCACAGGCTTTTAATCACCAGCTACTAATGAGATGAACAAGAGTTCACCGTGTATACACATATATGCCTGTGATTGGCTGATGGCTGTCACATGATTAAGGAGGCCAGCAAATGGAAGGAAAGTTTGATGTGTCTGAAAAATGTTCTGCTTATTTAAAATTCTAAGTAAGTGCTATTGTATTGTTTTTTTAGTTTGCACTAGTTGATTATGCATATCTACTGAATGTAAAGGGACAGTATAGTCAAAATTAAATGTTCATGATTCAGATAAGGCATGTCATTTTAAAAATGTTTCCAATTTTCTTTTATCATCAAATTTGCTTTGTTCTCTTGGTATTTTTAGTTGAAAGCTAAATCTAGGTAGGCTCATATGCTAATTTCTATGCCCTTGAAGACCGCCTCTTTTCTGAATGAATTTGACAGGTTTTCAAAGCTAGAGGGCGTTAGTTCATTTGTTTCATATAGATAACATTGTGCTAACCCCCTTGGAGTTACTTATGAGAGGGCACTGATTGGTTAAAATGCAAGTTTATCAAAGAACTGAAATAAGGGGGCAGTCTGCAGAGGCTTAGATACAAGGTAATCACAGAGGTAAAAAATATATTAATGTGACATGTTGGTTATGCAAAACTGGGGAATGGGTAATAAAGGGATTATCTATCTTTTTAAACAATAAAAATTCTGGAGTAGACTGGCCCTTTAATGTTTTTTTTTTTATTTTAGCTAGAGTATATTTTATATCTGTAAGTAATATTACATTTTGGAATAGAAAAATACCTTACATTTTTTTCATTGTTTTAAAGGTCTAACAGAACGTGAATTGTGTGTTTCTTTACTTTTAAGACAGTTTTTTTTTATCTCATTCTTGAGACTCACAATTTATGAATGTCTCTTCTTCAGATAAAGTAAATAGGTAGGGGCATCAGTCAGTTTGATTGCTTCACTTGTTTTCAAAGCAGAAACATCATTATTTCCCAGCCCGTTGGAGTATTCTAAGGGATGATATTGAGAAAGACCAATCTAACCCATTGAGGTAGATTAAATCAATCTGTTCCAGTAATGTCTGTAAAATACTTAATGTAAAATTGGTTGTGCTATCTGTCATATGACATGAGACTCTCAGAAGTTTAAAGAGACATACAGCCCACCCTTTTTCATCATTCAGAGAGACCATGTAATTTTAATCAACTTTCCAATTTACTTCTATTATCAAATTTGCTTCATTTTCTTTGTATCCTTTGTTGAAGGAACAATTATGTAATTAGCTGAACACATCTGGTGAACCAATGAAAAGAGGCATTTATGTGCAGCTATCAATCAGCAGCTAGCTCCTGAGCCTACCTATGTATGCTTTTCAACCAAGGATATTAAGAGAATAACTCAAATTTTATACTAGAAATAAATTGGAAAGTTGATTAGAATGTTATGGTTTATTTGAATCATGAAAGAAAAAAAAAAGTGGGTTTTACATCCCATCTACTAAAAAAACATTTAACTCTATGGTCTAGTTTTCATTTCTGTTGTGAACTGTGTGTGTATAGAATTTAATGGAGATACTGTTTCCTACAACCAGTTTGCAAGAGCAATTGAAACTAGACCTATGGTAGGTACTAGCATCCTGAGAAATGCAAACATACACACCTTCACCTGCACTTGAGTGTAAATTCATATACTCGTGCAAATATATCTCTGATTGGTAGATATTTACGGTTAAAATATTTCCATCATAAACTATTAGTCATCATTTTGTGATCTCTTTTCATTTTATAATTTTCCTCTCTCTCAAAAACATTTTAAACCATTATAAATTCACCTAACTTACTGAAACACTATAATAAATGACCTTCCCCTATCCTATATATTTATTAATGAGTAAATGCTACAGTAATATTCATTTTCCATTTATTGCTGGGCATGTCTGGGGCATAAGTCATCCAACAATACCCAGCACTGAGGTGCCCAGCACACCCAAACCCAAAATTTAACATCCCATAAAGGGCCAGATTACAAGCGGTGCTCTAGTTAGCACTTTCACTTGAGCGTAATCTTCTCTAAAAGTAAGCTTTTTTACATATGCCGGATAGCGCATGTATTACAAGTTGATAGTATGAGTGTGAGCAAAACCCAATATGAGCTAACCAACAGAAATTGGAACCTCGTTAACTTATTATCTCCATACATTAACAATAAAAATGACTGTACATTGTTCTGTAAGTGAAGAACATTGGAATGTGAAATATAAATATATACATAAGGATTTTACCCGGGTAATCCTAGAGGATCCCGGAGAAGCTTTTATAACCATTTGTGCTATGACTGCACAAGAGGTTTGTAAATTATTTCAGTGAGAAACCCAAAGCTTGTGAAAAAGTTAACATTTTTTTTTATATGACCGCATCTGGCCACAAAATAGTGGCATGAAATATACCAAAATGAGCTTAGATCAATACCTTGGGTTTTGTATAAAAAAATATATATAGTTTTGATAGGTAAATAAAAAACAAGGCTCTATTTCTGTTTAAATTGAGTAATAGCAAAGAATTCTAAAAATTCTCCTGTATTTTGAGCGTGTTTCTTTAAAATTCAAATTAGCGAAGGAGTTAAAAAAATGCAAATTTAAGAGTCCAGTGTTTTTGTCAGGATTTTACTGGACAACATACTAAAATACTGTACTGTCCAGTTGAATATTCTACGCCTGGCAACCCTACTCACAACAAGCAGCCTTCTTTTACTGGAAAGTTAATTGCAAGCTTGACAAGAAAATTATTCTGTGACTCTATTTCACCAGAATACTCTGAGCATAAATGTAATTTTAATTTGGAGTAATATGATAGCTGCAACAACAATCACAGGAAAGCACTCTAGGACTATTACCTTCCTCCGTCTATTACCTTGAGAGCCGGACAGTCTTCTCCCAAGTGTGACGTCACCAGACGGTGCTGGAATGAGTGCTCCACCTCTTCTGCAACACAGTAGAAACCATTCACAAACAATACCTGCACTTGACTTCAGATCACATACACAGTGGCAACATAATTAATAAAAAACATCTTCATCATGGGCCATTATACTTTTTTTGTGTACTGTATTTTTACATTTGCTAAGAAAGGATCAAAATTATTAACTATGTTGTCCCTGTGCATCTTGTCTGAAGCTGAGTGTGGATATTGTTTGTGATTTTTTTCTGATATGAAAGATGCCCTGCCCATTTTATGCCATTATGACAATATATTGTGGAAATTTCATTGGTCCATTAATATAACCACTATAGTTCACTTGCATACTAATGGCTGGTCAGTGAAAGGTTTCTGTTCTGGGTGAGGCTTGGGTTTAGTAGAAAGGACATTTACTTTTCCCATATTAGTTAAAGAGACAGTCTACTCCAGAATTGTTATTGTTTAAAAAAGTTAATCCCTTTATTACCCATTCCCCAGTTTTGCATCACCAATACAGTTATAAAAATACACTTTTTACCTCTGTGATTACCTTGTTTCCAAGCCTCTGCAGACTGCCCCCTTATTTCAATACTTTTGCTGACTCATAAATAACTCCATGGGAGTGAGCACAATGTTATCTATAGGGTACACATGAATTAGCTCTGTGTAGCTGTGAAAAAAATGCACTGAAATAAGAGGAGGCCTTCAAGGGCACAGAAATCAGGATATGATCCTACCTAGTTGTAGCTTTTAACAAAGAATACCAAGAGAACAAATCAAATTTAATGATAAAAGTAAATTGGAAAGTTGTTTAAAATTGCATGCACTATCCGAATCATGAAAGTTTAATTTTGACTAGACTGTCCCTTAAAGTTTGGGGAGTTTAAAGTAACGTGCTTCACAGAGGGATATGTTTTGAATCCTTAAAGTAATAGTAAACTTTAGCTAATCAAATGCTATGGGGTCGATTTATGAAGCAGCAAATGCTGCTTCCGACCCACTCTGCTTCAGTTCCGACTGAAGTGGAAGTTAAGAAGCAGCGGTCCTAAGTCTGCTGCTCCTTAACTCGTCCACCACCTCTGAGGTGGTGGACAGCAATCAGCCCGATCGAACATGATCGGGTTGATTGACATACCCTGCTAGCGGCTGATTTGCCACAAATCTGCAGGGGGCGGTATTGCACCAGCAGTTCACAAGAACTTCTGGTGCGATGATAAATGTCAACAGCGATGTGCGGCAGACATGATTCGCTATAGCGGATCATGTCTGTTCGCACCATGTCTAATGACAGCAGCTTCTTACATTGCGAGAAGCAGGCTTGAATATGCAAACCTGCCCCGCAATGGCTCCAGAGTAGCTCTCACTGCTTCATACATGGAGTCCTTGAAGTCCAGCCCTTTGAAAGCTCTTAGGAATCCTATGTAGAGAGTGGGTGGGACTTCTCTATGTCACAGCCCAGCCAAAACAGGAAATGAAAGGGGGCGGAGGAACAGAAGATTCCAAGTAGGGTTATAAATCGTGTATTATAATATATATTCATTATTAAAATGATTCGGTTTTCCTTTTTTCACTAATATATTTTTTATTGCAACATTCTGAAATTTACCATCACTTTAAAGTAGCGGCCATATGCTAAAGAACATTAATCTATCACCTATCTTGACTGTCACTCACTGTACATGTAATATCATGTAAATAAGTATTTTAAAAAGGCTGTGTTCCATAAAGTTTTATATCATTTCTCAGCCTTCCATAATCATGCTCCTATAAATCTCATTATTTTGTGCTCTCAATTTCAACTAAATACAGGAATAATTGATTTCCACTGTTTTCAGCCTTATCACACAGGTTAAGAGGTTTTCTGTTTCTGTTTATTTCAGTTGTTTCTTCAGATTCTGTTATTCTGTTAACAATGACAATACTCAATTAAAATTAGGCATCTAACCTTTATTCGTGCTTAAAGGGGTATAAAATCCA
This sequence comes from Bombina bombina, assembly GCF_027579735.1. Lineage (NCBI taxonomy): Eukaryota > Metazoa > Chordata > Amphibia > Anura > Bombinatoridae > Bombina > Bombina bombina. The sequence goes on along the minus strand of NC_069509.1, from coordinate 141,890,384 downwards.
AAATGTGCCTTTTGTCATTTAGATAGAGCATACAATTTGAGAAAAAAAATCTCTATTTTACTTCTATTATCAGTTTACTTGTTCTTTTTTATCCTTTAATGAAGCACATATCTCGCTAGGGTCAGAATTATGCACTATATATGAATCACTAAATTGCATCAGTTTTGCAAAAATGCTTTTAACAATTTTATATATTGTATCTAAAACTCAAAAGTGTATAACAACTGATTCCATATAATGATTCAGACATGTGCCTATTACCTGATTTTAACAAAGGATACCAAGAGAACAAAGTAAATTTGATAATTGAAGTACATTTGTAAGATTTTTTGTATACTTTATCAGAATCAGAAAAGAAAAATGCTGGGTTTGATGTTTCTTTAACCCCTTGAGTGTTAACGACGGCTCTCAGTCAGGTGCTAATGACGGCTCAGAGCCGTCACTAGCACTCTCCCACCTTGTGGGAGATCTGGGGGCTCCCATCCGCACCTACCCTGGCAACCAGGCCTGCATAATGACAGGCATCGCCAGGGTTTCACGTTATCCACAGTGACATCACGTGCAATGACGTGATGATGTCACCGCGCAACTTTATTTATACTTATATGTATCTCAGGCATCTAAGCAGCTACAGACCCCCTAGACCCACCATTGAAATGGTAATTGCCCTAACCTTTCCAACAGTGTAAGACATGTGGATCTGAAAGAAAAAAAAAGTTAAAAAAAAATTTCTTCAAAAAATAATTAAAACCCTTAAAAAAGCTTAGCACCCAGGTGGGAACATGCTTAGCACTCAAAGGGTTAATCTGCTACTAAGTCCTATAGATATTTTAAAATATAGTGATTAAATTCATAGTACTGGGTATAATTAGTTGGGTAGAGTCACTGAGGTGCTCAAGGCATAATTGCTGGAACTAAATTTTATAAGTAAGCTTATTGCCTGAAAGTTCTGGTACTTCCGTCACCCTGGATTTGATTAAGGGCTAGATTACGAGTGGAGCACTAGTTATAGCTCCCGCTGGTGCCGTGTCCGGTACCGTCTGTATTACAAGTTAAAAGTTTTTGATTGATCGCTAGCCAGACGCACACAAAAAGCTGAACTTCGAATATTGTGAACGTAATCCCCCATAGACTTCAATGGAGCTAAAAAAGTGGAAAAAGAACCTAATACCCTTACTTTCATGCAAAACCTTGTTTAACCAAAGTGCACAAACCCTACTGAATATTTCACCTTCCAGTAATCTTCAAATAGAAAAATATGTTCTATGTATTCTTATATAAATATATATATATATATAAATATATATATATATATATATATACACATGAAAAAGAGAACTAGAAACACTAGGAGGGCAAGGGTCCCAACCCGTACACTCCTACTGTAAGAACACGAAAAGAGGTATGTGTGAAGAGACTGGAAACAGGCGCAGGTAAAGGATACTGAGAGACTATCAGCTTAGAAGCTTATAAATTAAATTAAATAAGATGATTGTGGTAGCAGTAACAAAAGCGAAAAGAGGTGCAGAGAGCCTCAGTAGGTTAAAAAATCCACATACTTTATTCAATAAAGGATAAAATCCATAGCACCAAAATACAGAACAGATAAAACCAAATGGCTTGACTAGTTTCGGCTTGTGGAAGTAATCATAAGGTTTATGATTATGGCCACAAGCCGAAACTAGTCAAGCCATTCGGTTTTATCTGTTCTGTATTTTGGTGCTATGGATTTTATCCTTTATTGAATAAAGTTTGTGGATTTTTTTTACCTACTGAGGATCTCTGCACCTCTTTTCGCTTTTTGTACCTTTGGGACTACAAGGAGTACCTTCCTTTGCAGATTATCCTCTTGCGTGCCCCCACACTCGATTACCGCTGCAGCCCAAGTCCGTGAAACAGCTGAGAGAAGCATTGCTCAAAGGATCGAGGAGGCCGGTTGGCCAATTGGCACTTGTCTTCCCACCCCCCCCCCCCCCGCTGACGTCACGATTCAGACCCAGAAAACAAGCACTGGAGATGGAACGGCAGTTTATGTGAGTTGGTTGTTTCCATTGGAATATCTCACAAACCACAGGTATTTACCTCCTAGGAACACTTGTAACAGGGTAAGCAAAGTTACGGACTGTTGTTCTCGGCAGAAGGGTGAGTTTTATGCTCCTTATTCTGCAATTAGTGGATGCCGGATTATACAATATTATATTGGGGTCCCTGTGTGAGGTTGATTGTAGATGTTTTTCAACATTTCATGGCTGTCATTCATTTATTATTCCTGTGGACTGAGTGGGCTCTCTTTTTTTGAACTTTTGAATTGCGGACATGAGTTGTAACAACATCCATTTTAGCAGATGATATGCATTGACTGGGAATTATTCTTTGTACTCATAATTGTCTACTATCTATGAACCACCTACACTCAAATAATATGTTCACAAAATGTGTCTGTGCAAAACATGCAAATAAATTGAATGTAATATAGATCTGAATAAAAGCTCTAAAAACAATTGATAAATATATATATATATATATATACCAAATATATGTAAATGTCCAGCAGAGCTTAAAACTATACAGTATATATATATGTCAATATACACAAAAAAACCACACAAAACAAAGAGCAGAATTATTACATTAATTACAACAATAATATGAATTATTCTAGCAAACAATGGTTTGGGAAATATGCCACAAATAAATCCCAAATTTATCTAGACAAGTATCATGTCATGAATTATATCTATACTATAAATGCGTTTGTAATGTCAGTCGGCAGTTGCACACGCATCCTCAATGGAATGTTGGCAGCACAAGGCAGCCAACAGAATGTTGGCTGCATGCACAGCCAAAAGATTTCACCTAGATTCACCTTGCCATTTTCGGAATCCACCGGGATGCAGTGAAGGCAAACGGAGCATTACAAACAAACAAAAAAAACACTGCCCGCACAAAGTATAACAAAAAAATATGAACCTCCCACACAAAGTATTAACACCTACACTGCAAACCCACACATCACAAAATAATAAAGTAATTAACCCCTTAATCCCTTAACCGTCAACCACCCACATCGCAATAAACCGTATTACCCTATTAACCCCTAAACCGCAAAACCCCACATTGCAATAAACCTAATTACCCTATTAACCCCTAAACCGCAAACCCCCCACATCGCAATAAACATAATTAACATATTAACCCTAAACCGCAAAACCTCCACATCGCAATAAACCTAATTACCCTATAAACCCCTAAACCCCAAAACCCTCACGTCGCAATAAACCTAATTAACCTATTAACCCCTAAACCGAAAACCCCCCACATCACAATAAACCTAATTAACC